>NC_060891.1:22626878-22926878 GCF_014805685.1 Silurus meridionalis | reverse complement strand
AGAGAATAATTAAAAAAACCTAGGTGAAAAAAATTCCCCACTTTTGCACCTTTTACATCTGCACATACACACATACACACACACACTCACATCCTTAAGCAGCTGCATCATTATAAAACTTCTTTTGAACTTCACAAATGCCACATGTGTCAGTGCAAGACAGATGTAGTGCAGCTGCTTGTAAGGGTTTTTATGTCTCCACCCACCCATCACCTTCTGCTATTCGAACACCCCAGAGACTCCATCCTGCACCACCGGCATCAATACCTTCACCTACCAATGAGCATCACCAAGCAGCTAACACACTCAACTTCATAATTCATAAACATGTGTGACAAGTCTGGTTCTGTTCGGTTTTCCTATTAGATGAATTAAAATGTAATTTAATACAACTAAAATATGTTATTATTATTATTACTCTGTCCAGTTCTCTCACATCCACATCACAGTACTCTACTGTATATTATACTGTATGTTTTTCTGTTTCCTCTACTATTACTTAGGATTTCCCATTTATATGAGATCAAATATCTCCCAACCCAAATAATCTATTTTTCTTGATAAATGTTAAAGAACATAATTGGTTTGATTTGTTACATCCTATATTGCCGATGCATCAATATAGAAGTATGGAGGAAAAATATTAATACAAATAAAAAAAAATATTTCATAAAAAAAAAAAAAAAATTGTGCCAGGTGCAAGTTTAGGGCAAAATTATACTAGTTTAAAACTGAAAAATGAATCTAAGTTTAAAAAAAGTAATAAATTCAGTAAAAATCTTTCTCTATCTCTCTATATGTATATTTATATATTATAATTAGATTTATAGAGCTTGTTGTTGGCGGTTGTTCTTATTGTTCGTGGTTATCATATATTACTAAATATTTTGTCTATCAACCACGTCTATGGGGCAACAAATGACAAAAATTCAATATAAAAGGTCAAGTATAAAACACATGAGCAAGCTCTTTGGTTTGTGTCTCTTCAGTTCTATGTAGAGCTTTACACTATAAACATTCTTACAAAATAGTCCAAGTAGAATTGAAACAGCCTTTATAAGCCAAAAACTGAAGACTATTTCTAATGAAGCCTCAAATTTGTTGGAAAAAACCTTCTATTATCTTGTATATATTGTTCTATTTCCTATATTTCCTCTGTGAAGTTTCCTGGTATTTACTACCAGCAGAACAAACTCTCAGTGAATATAGGTGTCCGATCTCTTCACTGCAGTTCTGAAGTTTCTATCAGGAAGTTGTTTCATTTGGAATCACTTGCAGATCCTTTATTAGATTTATGAATGCCTTTCCTGCAACTTCGATAGTAATCTACATGCCTTCATGCTGATAGCTTGATTAGCTGTGATTGCAGCCATGTTTTCTGAGTCGAGCGATTTTAAACGGCTGAAGCGCGATGTGCTACTCAGCTGCAGTCTGGAAGCACTTCAGGGGGGAACGCACACCGACTCCTGCAGGTGGGGGTCGGGCAAAATGGAGGGCAGCTGTGAAAAGAGGTGTGGGCTAAAAAACAAAAAACAAAACCCTCATCTGAGCCTTTAGCCAAATGCTTAGCACATTACCACATGGCAGCTCACACCTAAGCTGCTCATTAAACCTGCTTTGACTTTATCAAGCACATGATTAACAGACCTCACTGTTCTGCTCAACCCAATTTTTTATAGTATAAGATTCATCTTCTAATATGAGACTGTGTGTATATACAGTATATATATATATATATATATATATATATATATATATATATATATATATATATATATATATATATTACATAAATAATGTGTTTGGCTGATTTTCCCGCTCTCTTGCGGATAGCACGATCGACCAATTTTGTATAGCAAATTGTTTAATGGAGTTTTATGTTGAAATTATGACATTTTTTATTAAAATATAATTATTAATTATAAAATCAAATAAAATGTTAATACAGTACAGTACTGTATACATAAAATAGAATTGTTGGGGTGGTGTACATTTATCGTGGTGTTTTTTTTTTCATCGTGGGCAGTTTTGGAACTTAACCACCACGAAAAACTGGGGATTACTCTATTCTCATCATTTCATAGCTTTTTTGCTCTGTTGCACTGCTTCCTGTAGTGAAAGTTTATGTTACTGAATTTAGGTTGTGAATAACATTAACAGGATCGCCTTTTTTTTACATCAGAAATATTTCTAAAACTTGAAATATGATGTCATTACAGGATGCAGAAACACTAGTTTATGCTTTTGTTACATCTAGACTTTTGTAATGCTTTACTGTCTGGGTGTTCGAATAAGTGCATAAATAAGCTTCAGTTAGTTCAGAATGCAGCAGCAAGGGTCCTTACTAGATATTGAAAATATGACCACATCAGCCCTGTTTTAATCAGTCTACACTGGCTCCCAATTAAATATTGCATCGAATATAAAATACTACTACTGACATATAGAGCACTTAATGGTACTTCTGTATTATTATGATCCTCCACGCCTACTTAGTTTAAAATGTGCAGGCTATTCGTTGGTACCTCAAATAATAAGGACTACAGCAGGGGCAGATATTTCACTTATAAGCCCCACAGTTATGGAACAGCCTTCCAATCAGTGTTCGGGACTCAGACACAGTCTCAGTGTTCAAGTCGAGGCTGAAAACATATTTATTTAGTCAAATCTTTTATCAGTAGATTTTTCTTAGGTAAAGGAGCAGATCTGGAGGGATCATGTATATAGAGTGTTTGGTGAACTGGGATATTTGTATGCTGTCATCCCCTCATTCTTACACGTTCACTCAGGTTTGTTGACGGTGGTGTGGAGGGTCGTCTCCTATCTAAGAGATCTCTCAGGTCTGTGTTACATTCTGGCATTGGCAGGCCGTGCATTTGGTACCTGGGCCTTCAGTGAGGATTTACTTGACTTAATACACCTCTTAATACAACCACTATCACGTCTCAATTATAGAAATCATCAATACTATACAAAAACACAATATAACAACGTGTGGCATTACAAAGAGAGAGGCATTTTGTGTATGGAGGGTGAATACCATTTTACTAAAGCAAGAAACCCAGTTAAGACAATTCCAAACCTCTACACTACAACCGCGACTTTGCACCTACATCATCTGGGGCAGTTTAGAATCAATATTTGTCTAATAACATGACAAAAACATAAAAAATGTAAACCAAATACAACCGATTCACCAAGGATGCATAGTCATAATTTGCACCGCTCCTCAGAGGCTGTAAGCCAGTGGTACCGCTCGTTTTCACTGGTCTCGGAGTAGTGAACAAACCCTTTTCTGGGCTGAGACAAGCTAGCTAGCTTCGAGGTTGGCCGACCTCCTCACGATGTCTAGCTTTTCTTGAAAATGGATTTTTAAATATATCTGAGATCAAATCAATTTCTCTTCCTCTGTAGGCATAAAAAGTCTTACTTAGATGTACTAATGTGTGCAAAGAGCTACAGACGTGTTTTGTCCAGCGACTTGCTCATCAGGGAAACTTACACCTATAAAGAACATCTTTTTAATTTTTATAACCACATTATCTGTGTGAAGCTGCTTTGAGAAATTGTTACAAGCGCCATATAAATAAAAGTGAATTGATCTGAGTTACAGGCTAGCCTGGCATTGCCAGGCACCAAGAAGCTCAAGAGCAGAGAGCAGGCACCCTTTCGAGGCACGGGTTGAGGCCCGGGGAATAGAGACTCCACCCCAATGCAGTAAAGCAGATATAGCGGAGGTTTAACAGAGTTCAGGTGGATCTTTGGATCTTCAGGAGACATCGCACTGTCCCCTCTGGTTTTCACTCACACAGCCCCCATTAGGGACACCATGGAGCAGACATGGCTACGCCTGTACACGTTTCCCCTATTGTGCTGATCCCAGGAGTTCTGTAGAGAGTTCGCCGGGAAGGAGTCCGTCTCCTCCTGGTGGCACCTTAATGGCTGGGCAGACCATGGTTCACGAACCTGGTGTTCCTCGAAGAACCTCCTTGGGAAATTCCTCACAGGAGGGATCTCCTATTCCAGGCAGGGGGGTACTCTGGTTCACCCCCAGAGTTATGGAGGCTGTGGCCCTGGGGACTTCTTAGCAGCTGGTCTCTCTACTGAGGTAGTGGGGAACATTCTCCATTCCAGAGCTCCCTCTACGAGGAGGTTGTATGCCGCTAAATGGTACTTGTTCGCTGCATGGTGTGAGCACCACCAATTGGACCCAGTTAACTGCCCTGTTAGTTCAGTGCTGAAGTTCGTGCAGGAACAGCTTGCTGCAGGGTTAGCTCCTTCAACCCTAAAGGGTTATGTGTCCGCTATCATGGCCTATTGTGCCTTGCTTGCTGGGCAGTCGCTGGGTAAACAATCCTTGGTGACACGTCATCCTGTGCCTGTATGGGTCTTGGCTCTTTCAAAGCCCCTCTTCGAGCCATTGGCGAAGGTGGCACTTAGGTATATATACCTATTAAGACTGCTTTAAGACCGCTCCCGGAAGAGGGTCGGAGACCTACAGGCTCTTTCCCTGGAGTTTACCCCTGGCATGGCCAGTGCCCTCCTTTACCCTAAACCAGGGTATGTACCTAAGGGGCCCACAGCTCCCCCATGACCTGCCGTGCTGCAGGCATTCTATCCTCCTCCTTTTTTAAGTCCCTGACCACGAGAAACAAAAACAACTATGACGAGTCCGTGGAGGAAGTCAGAGCAGCTGTTTGTCTGCTATGGCCCCTATAGCAAAGGGTTTTCTGCCAACAAACAGACTCTCAGTAGGTGGATTGTGGATGCTATCTCATCTTCATATGAGTCCTCTGGTCTCCCCACTCCTTTGGGGATCAAGGTTTGGTCTGCTGGAGTCTCACTCCAGGACATTTGCAACACTGCGGGCCGGTCCACCCCGCTGACCTTCATCAGGTTCTACGACCCTGACCTTAGAGCCACTGCCGGCTCCTCTGTCCTGCACTCTGGTTGTGCTCTCACACACTAGGCAAGGACTGGTCAGTGTGGCATGATTGGACACTCGTTCCCAAAGCGTTGACGCATCTCAAGTTCCTGAAAGGAAATGTCGTCTAGCTTCCTGGTCGTGACATCACCCTGTCGTTGACGCCGCGTTTTGCCGTTGGCAGGATTACACACGTGATTCAGAGCATGAGCAATGCGGAAGCCTTCCCAAAGCGTTGTCATGCAGCATCTCGTTCTCTCAGGCAACTAAGTTTATTTACGTAACCTAGAGACATTTCTATCCAATCAGATTTCAGCTGTCCTATCAAATGTTGCCTGGGTCAAATGAATATGCCTTATAGCCCTGAGCCCTGTTCATTGAGTTCCTTTAGCATAAAGTACATGTTGCATGAAGCAGTTGTTTAAACCAATTAAATTTCGAGTTGGTGAGACAAGGGCTATCCAGCAGACAGATGATCAAATCTGTATTTTTAAGTTCTAGGTTTGGATGCTCATAGAGCGCAAAAGCAACATCTGTAGCAAACTGCACAAGCTCAGATATATTCATGTGGATTTAATAGCTGTTTTTTAGGAGATAAAATTGATTTGGTCGATATTTGGTTGAAAATATACCAGATAGACTTTTTTAAGAAAAGCTGGAAAAGAATGGCCAAAAAAGTTAAGCTTTGCCATGAACCATTCATACTTTTGCATTTACTTTCCTGTAGAATTTGCTCAAAAACACACAATTTGTCTTGATTTCAAATCCCCAGCAAAACAGTAATCCACAGAAGAAAGTTGCAAAAAATGCATGGAAAACCTGGGGTCATTTTATGAGGTTAATATTGATGCTTCTGCTATAGATGATGTATGCGGGCAGTGTGTATAGTATTACTATAAAAGCAAAGATGTAAATGAACAATAAAGCATAACAGCCACTGCTATGCACAAAGAAAAATAACATAAGGCTTGGCTTCAGTGTGTTGTCTGAATACCAAGTCTATAAAATTAGAGCATTGTTAAGAAAAGGATTGTTAAGGACTAGTTTATTGTTAAGGACTAGTTTACATTAGGTATCTAAGGCTAAATATTTTATATCATAAATGATACACATGCTCTGAAGCAGTAAAGAAGACTAATGAACCCATCCATCAAAACCCCTTAAATAAACAGACAAGTGACAGACATTACATTAGAAATGTGTATTTTCACACACAGGCATTGAAACGGAATGAACAAACTTTTAAACAAACTCAGGCTGATGGCAAAACACTTTAATTACACAGTTTACTCAAAAAAGGTTCTAAATGATGACAAAAAAAAAACAACCTGTGTTTAGAAAGTCTTCTGCATGACTGATGCTGAAAAACTCAAAAGACCAAACGGCACATATGATACATATTTACAACTTTACTGGTGCGCTTTTTTTCCCCTTTCACAAGCCGAAGCAATCACGTCCAAGGACATCTTCACAGACACACACACACACACACACACACACACACACACACACACACACACACACACACACACACACACACACACAATCATCTACCATCTACCATCTTTCTTTGATCGGAAAGATCGTCTCACATGGCATTCTGTATTTTTCTTCTTTGACTTTTCTAATTCTCTTTATTTCAAGGGACTACATGAGCACTGTGTAACACATAGATAAGCGATTAATGCCTACAGGCATTTAAAGAATAATGTTACCATTGATACTTATCACGTGACGAATTGCATAACGTTATATATGATATAGGTGTACATTCTGTGTTTAAATGTGCTGTGAATTAAAAAAATACATGTTTTTGATGAATCAGATGGAAAAGATTTAATTGCAGTGTTTAAATCCACTCTTTTTTTTTTATTTATTGGAAGTGTTTAATAATTTAGTCTAAATGCTTTACATCCTGCAACGTGCGTTCACTCGAAGCTGGTATAGAGTTCACTTTATATTCTGACATGCCACCAATATATTATATGAATTTCTATAAATAAACTCATTACACAACATGATTACACTGCTGTATCTGATACGGGCATCCGACTTTCCTGGATGTGACCCGAAAGAAACTCACTAGTGCCGCGTTCACTGTGCACAACATGAATTTCCTCACCGTAGAGGCACCATTTCAACAGATTTTCCATTTTGCATCAAGCTGTTATACCAGATAAAGGATTTTAACAAGCACATTAGCATATTGTTTCCTCTAATGTAAAAACAAAACAAAAAAAATGTAGGTTGATTGCTTTCTACAGTGCATTGCAATACTGACAACCTGTTCATATATTACAATGGATTGTTCCTTGGTTTTATTATGTAGGTGAAAAAGATGGTATTTGTTAATATTATTATTTTTATCATCATCATCCTTTTAGAAAAGAATTGACTGAATAATTGCATGAATTCGCAGGTGTTCCTAATAAAGTGGACACTACAGTACCAACGTCATTATTTTTCATCTGTCACATTATATTCAGGGTACATGGGAGTTATACTTCGAATCTGTATGTGCTTAGTCCAAATGGTGCACATACAATGTAAAAAAAAAAAAAAAAAAAAAAAAAAAAAACCTTTACAAATACAAACAATAAAAAAACTGGCTATGTGCAACTATGACCGCTATTTCAGAAGACTACATGGCAGGCTTGTGAATAAATTCTGCTGTGGTGTATAATACTGACTAGACCTCGCTGTGTGTTGAGTACTCTAATAAGTTCGAACGTGTTGCGCCGGGTTGAAGCGGGTTTTCTGCCACGTGCGTGTACGAGTGCCATTTCTTTTGCATACATCAGATCCTATATCATAAAATGTTTACAACCAAATCAGAACAAATGACTACTGCTGGGAGAAGAAAGTGCAAGTATTTTGGCTCCGACGTTATCGTTTCAGCTTTTTTTTTTCTTTAGGACATTATTTTTTTCTCTCTCTCTCTTTCTGTTTAAGTCGTCAGCCACTTCTTCTCTCGACTCTTGGCTCATCTTCTGGAAGCTTCTGTTCTCACACTAGACGGCCTACTGGGAAGAGACAGGATAAGAAACGAGAGTCAGAGATTCAGTGTTCACTTCAATGCACATCACATGACCAACAGCAGCTTTGCCGATCTCACACACACACACACACACACACACACTACAGGACATTACAGAAAGTCTTAAATCCCAGTGCGTGTGTCTGAGAAAAGGAGGATGAGATGTGCGTTCTCTCCCTTGCGGAAGTCATGTGGGAACCCGATCTCTCCTCTGTGATCACATCGTAACTCTTTCTTAGCCTCTACCTTCTTATGCTCATCCCTCTTTCTTTCTCACTTACTATTTCTTTGTCCTCCATCCTGTCTACTGACCCCTGTCACAGTTTATTTAGTGCTGACGTCTGTACTGTACTTTATGTCTACGGTTGGAGTGTGTCAAGATGTAAGGCAAGCTTTTCAGAAAACAATTGTTTAAGCCTGCAGATGAAGATCCTCTTCACGGTTCTCTTTATTTCCTTCACACCATTTAACTGCTCCACTGAACCTCTTAGTTCTAATCATGAATGGATAAAAAAATGTTCTTTATTATATTATAACTGTTAGAATTGGCTGAATGCTTTGCTATAAAAAGGTTAAAGCTATTTATGCTGGAATACTGTAGGTCAATTGTCAACTTCAAGGTGGGAACAGTGAGCAAACTTCACGCCAGAATCACCCTCAAGTGTTTTTCTCAAGATTCAAGAATCAAGTTTTTGATTTGTTATGCGAAATACAACTTGCATTAGAATAGAAACCTAACTGGCTATTAAGAAAACTGCTAATATAAAATAAAAAGTAAGAGAAAATAAAAGTAAATAAGAGATTTAAGAGAATATATTTGTGAATGATAAATTATTGAAAACGCATTAATTTACAAACGCTTCGCTCTATCATTTTCAATCGTTTCCCAAAAGTTGCTTATCTACGCTGAAACATCTTGAAAACGCTCCCTGTACTGCGCATGAGTCAAATGCGAGATGATTCGTCCTGCGTCATTTCCGCCTTTTCGTCTCTTTGAAACTTTGCAGCGATGTCGAGGAAAGGCACTGTCACATGACTAAAAATGCGTCGTTGTTTACGAAAGCCTTTTCAAAGTCCGCACTGCCACACGAAATAAGCGTTTAAAAAAGCTTTGGGTTGACCAAAAAAGCAGTCTCGGTGTGGACGAAAGGCCAAAACGGAGGGGAAATTATGTGTTTTTGAACGAAAACCTATTAGTATGAACATGGCCTGCACAGTGTGATTCGAATCCTAATTACCGCATTCATATTCACATTACTATCCTGAAATAATGCGACATTAGACAAAATCAATCTAACATCTAAAGGGATTGTTGAAGTCAGCAGCATGGGGTATGGGACTCCTTTTGGGCCCATTAATCACAGTAAAGCTGGAGAGCTGAGGAAATAAAGGGCTTGACTGGGCTAGAGAGCCCAGATTGCTTACAGGTGGCGCCTAAAGACAGCAGTGGGAGAGTTCCAGTTGAGCTTCATAGCCCATGGGGGAAGGGCATGGGGAGTAGATGGGGCTTTTGGCCCTGGAGAGCAGTGTGTGTGTGTGTGTGTACAAGAACCAAAGGTTAACAGCAGGTTTCTGAGGGGGAGTGGGGTGACGCAGGTGTGCTCCAAGTCAAATACTGGTATGTTTGTGTTTTATTACACCCGACAGATTTACTGCTTACACTATCTCCGCTGAAAAGTAGATGCTCTGTATGTGTATCACAACAGACAGTGCTATCAACCATATATATTTGGGAGCTCACAAGATAACTTGACTTTTATGTCTATTATTTAGTGTGATGGCCTTTAGGAGCTTTTTTGGAGAGAACTCGAGAGTTCTCGTTTGTCCACTGGTTCTGAGGACCTTGTAAGATCTGAGTGTCTGCGCACTCAGTCTTCTCTATAGCTTCAGTCCCCTATGGCAATTAAGAGGCTTTAGAGAAGCAGTCCACTTTGGCCTCTCCTCATTCAGCAGGGGAAAGTGGTGAAATGACTGCGCCATTAAGGACACAAAGCTGCTCCCCGGACACGATCGAGGGATAAAGCGGAGAAACCAGATCCGGTCTGTCTTCGAACAGCCTTACTTGAGTGCTGATCTGTGATTAGAGCCATGCACACTACGGCCCAGTGTAAAATGACTACACACTGACACTCAGGTTGATGCTCTGGTATTCACAGGTTTACAAGGAAAAAAAAAAAATGCTTTCACATTATTAAAAGACCAAATGTCTTATGTTGCATTTTCATTGGATCACAGCATTTCTCCAGACAGAATTCCAGGGTTTTGAAATATACAAGAATTCAGGCAGGATTCTGAACTATTTCTAAAAAGGAATATGGCTCTGGACTATGATTCCCATCAGCCACTGCACCATCACTTGTCACTATTAACTTCACCTGTTCCATTTCTTCATTGATTGCCACATGTCTATAAGTCTCACGTTTTATAGCCCTCTAGGTCTGGCATTTGTCTGCCATGCTTTTCTCTTCATGCTCAGGTTTAAATGTATGTTTAACATTATTTGGTGTAAGTTCTATAATCTTTGTTTATTATTAACTCATGTCGTTGCATTTGTATCTGCTAATCCACTTATTCCATGGCATTTGTATTTTACATGCAAAAAGACATAAAACCATGACTAACAATTATTCCTAGGCATGAAATATATACGTGCACATCTCCCCGTATCACTCTTTGTTTAAACAGAATTTATAAGCGAACTTAAATGATTTTCCATAGTAACCAATCTAGTAATAAAGAAATAGCAAAATTTGATGTGAGTAGATCTGAATTATTCCTAAAAGTTATTAAGTCTACAGTATAGCCTTACTTGCACCATGCAAAGCAGAAACAAAGTAATGCTGCACTGATAACACATAATGCACTGACGATTTCAAGTGGAATATTGAATATCCACTAATCCACTTTGTGGTCCAAATAAACTTATGTTTATCCAGGCAACATAACTAATAAACTTTCTTTCAGTTTCTCCCATTAGGGGTCGCCACAGCAGATCATCTGCATGTTTGATTTGGCACATGTTTTCACGCTGGATGCCCTTCCTAACGCAACCCTCCCCATTTATCCGGGCTTGGGACCGGCACTAAGAGAACACTGGCTTGTGCAACCCTAATGGCTGGGGTAGGTTCCCTGACCGGGAATCCAACCCGGGCCGCAGCGGTGAGAGCGCCGCATCCTAACCACTAGACCACCAGGGACTCCCAGGCAACACTACTAATGAACCTTAGTAATCAAGAGCATACTGATTTTGGTTTTGCTTGATTTGCTTTCCCTATAAAAAACAGGAGAACGTTGTCAAAGCCAGGTGACACCAAAAAACACTAACAATGAGGCAGTAATATATAATAATAACAATATACAATAATGTGTGAAATGAAATGTGCAGGGCAGGTGGGTTTTAGGGTGAGAACTCAGAGAAAAGCAACTTCCAAAACAAATGGCCTGGAAGAATCGGCCACTGTGGTTTAATAGGCCTTCTCATTTTTAGTAAGGACATAAAAGTTAAACTGTCCCTTTGCAGGGTAACGATTAGTGCTCTGGCTTCCTTCGGTGAAAGGAAAGGAATGTAGTGTGTGAAGCACTGTTAAAATTAGCGTATATCACTATGTATATGGCAGAATGTTCTTCATATTCAGATTAATTATTTAGATACTTAAGCTGATTTTAAAACGAGCGCATTTCTATAATTTATGAAATGCAACCAAAAATCAGTCTGCAATACAATGTCATCTAGAAGCAAGAAGAAGTTTTACAAATGTAAATAAAAAAGCAATTAATCATATTACAATATATAACTTCACTCACTAACACACACACACACACACCTATATATCTGTCAATCAACAAAAGAATTGTCATTAGTTAACTTGTGATTAATTGCAAATAAATTGCACATTTCTATCTGTTCTAAATGTACCTTAAATTAATACTTTTCAAATTTTTACTACTCTAATCAACCTGGGCATGGACTAATATGGATGTTTTATGCAAATGTATGTTTATTATTAGTAAAACCAGACTCAGAGCATGAAGACAAAATATTCTTGTAAATGTTTTTAAGTAATTCTGGTGTTATGTAAATCATCAGGACACCAATCAAAACTTTTGCTATGTTTCCACACGGACGGTTTTATTCGCCGGATGTGTGCATTATGGAGGATTTTGAATCTTGATTTGAGACTTGATGCATCAGTAAAACAAATGTTTTAATTAAAATTAAAAATACATTTTTTTGGTGAAGTTTTTTAGTAAAGAAAGGATGTCGTGAATAAATGTGGCAGGAGTGATGTGTGATCGAAAGGTGTCTGCGAGTAAAAGTTTATAGGACTGTGGTGAGACCTGCAATGTTTGGATTAGAGACAGTGGCATTGAGTAAAAGACAGCAGGTGGAGCTGGAGGTGGCAGAGCTGAAGATGTTGAGGTTTTCGTTGGGAGTGACGAGGATAGACAGGATTAGAAATGAGTTTATTAGAGGGACAGCGCATGTAGGATGTTTGAGAGACAAGTTGAGGTAGGTGAGATTGAGATGGTTTGGACATGTGCAGAGGAGGGACATGGAGTATATCAGTAGGAGAATGCTGAGGATGGAGCTGCCAGGAAGGAGGAAAAGAGGAAGACCAAGGAGGAGGTTTATGGATGTGGTGAGGGAAGACTTGCAGGTAGTTGGTGTGAAAGAGACAGATGTGGAGGACAGGGGGGTATGGAGACGGATGATCCGCTGTGGCGACCCCTAATGTGAGCATTTCGTACGAAGAAGATATACATGGCTGCCATTTGACTTTTGAGTCGGAGTCCTACCTTACTGAAGGACTAAACAGCGTCCACTAGAGCAGCATCAAAGCTATCTACTATAGAGGGTGTCTGGGCAATTTTTTTTATACTGAACTCCTAAGATGTTCAACTTCAGATCGGAAAGTTGAAATGCTAACACCTTCAAGCTGCCACTGCTGGGCCCCTGAGCAAGGCCCTTAACCCACAACTGTATAGTTGTATTATTGAGATAATTGTAAGTCACTCTGGATAAGGACAACTTCATAAATGCCATAAATGTAAAATATGCACTCACAATAATGTGGCCATGAGCTACTACAGTACATTAAGTTCATGATTTTATAATATGAAGCTATCGAAAATAGTGTTTTTAATCTTTTTTTGCCACATTAACTATAAACTTTTTTTTGGCTTCTCCCAATAAGGGTTGCCACAGCGGACCATCCGCATGTTTTGATTTGGCACATGTTTTTACGCTGGATGCCCTTCCTAACGCAACCCTCCCCATTTATCCGGGCTTGGGACCGGCACTAAGGCTTGTGCAACCCTAATGGCTGGGGTTTGTTCCCTGACCGGGGATCGAACTATAATCTTTTTTTTATTTGATGTTCTCTCCTGCAAATAAAACATGTTTGTAAAGATTTAAAGCATTGTAAAGATTTTCAGATCCTATTTTAACACGCCTTTCGGTGGATTTTTAAGGGATAATAAGCCGATTATTCAGGTCGATTTTTTAGTTTATTAAACAGTATCTGCAGATTTTGCTACAAATAAGGGCGATTAGAAGGCAGGTACATCTGACACATCAAACTGTGCGTGTACATTCAGCGCTTGCGTTAGAGTACATAACTATCCCTCACCAGCAGGGGGCAGTAGTCTGTAACAGGCATCCAAACAGGGAAACCGAAAGAGGTAGAATATGAATATAAAAAGCAAGTAGCGTGTCCACCTGCTGCGATTATTACTAACGGATTCGTGTAGGTTTTTTTAATCATGTCTGCTAAATTGCAAAGACAAGCTAATTAGCCAATCTGATTCTCTTTCTCGTCAACGAGCTCCGCCGCTGATTCGACATACAGAATCTGCCGAAAAACAGCTGATGCCGTCTGACTAAAGACATTGGTGCGGAAAAAACTAAAGCTGACACTTGACCCTCACCCCCGACATTCCCCAAAGGCCCTCGGGCTTTAAATTCTTATCATTCGTTTTTAATCTAGCCTTATATATTTCATTGTTCAAAAATTATGTTGCATTTGGAGAGAAAATAAAGAGAGAATGAGAATAACATTTGGAGAAAAAAAGAGAATAACATTTGAAGAGAGAATGAGAATAACATCTGGAGAGAGAATGAGAATAACATTTTAAGAGAGTGAGAATGAGAATAACATTTGAAGAGAGAATGAGAATAACATTTGGAGAGAGAATGAAAATAACATCTGGAGAGAGAATGAGAATAACATTTGGAGAGAGAATGAGAATAACATTTGGAGAGAGAATGAGAATAACATCTGGAGAGAGAATTAGAATAACATTTGAAGAGAATGAGAATAACATTTAGAGAGAATGAGAATAACATTTGGAGAGAGAATGAGAATAACATTTGGAGAGAGAATGAGAATAACATCTGGAGAGAGAATAAAAAAACATCTGGAGAGAGAATGAGAATAACATTTGAAGAGAAAATGAGAATAACATTTGAAGAGAGAATGAGAATAACATTTGGAGAGAGAATGAGAATAACATCTGGAGAGAGAATGAGAATAACATTTGGAGAGAGAATGAGAATAACATCTGGAGAGAGAATAAAAATAACATCTGGAGAGAGAATGAGAATAACATTTGAAGAGAAAATGAGAATAACATTTGAAGAGAGAATGAGAATAACATTTGAAGAGAGAATGAGAATAACATCTGGAGAGAGAATTAGAATAACATTTGAAGAGAAAATGAGAATAACATTTGGAGAGAGATTGAGAATAACATCTGGAGAGAGAATGAATAACATCTGGAGAGAAAATGAATAACATTTGGAGAGAGAATGAGAATAACATTTGGAGAGAGAATGAGAATAAAATCTGGAGAGAAAATGAGAATAACATTTGGAGAGAGAATGAAAATAACATCTGGAGAGAGAATTAGAATAACATTTGAAGAGAGAATGAGAATAACATCTGGAGAGGGAATGAATAACATCTGGAGAGAAAATAAATAATATTTGGAGAGAGAATGAGAATAACATTTGGAGAGAGAATGAGAATAACATCTGGAGAGAGAATGAGAATAACATCTGGAGAGAGAATAAGAATAACATCTGGAGAGAGAATGAGAATTACATCTGGAGAGAGAATGAGAATAACATTTAGAGAGATTGAGAATAACATTTGAAGAGAGAATGAGAATAACATCTGGAAAGAGAATGAGAATAATATTTAGAGTGATAGAATGAATAACAGAGAGAGAGAATGAGTAACATTTTAAGAACTGTATTGTATATAATTTAAGCAGTTTTCTGTATCATGTCAATTAGATTTTATTGCATGAAGGAGGAAAGAAAAATCAGCATCATATATCGGCCATCGGCCAATATCTAAATATCGGCAGTGGCCAGAGAAAAACCCATATCGTCGACCTCTAATTAATATTGTCAGATTTAATTTGTATTTATACAATGACGAAAATGTAAAGTTCATGATGTATGTATATGTGTATTGGATGATATATGTATTTTGGTTACATAAACCCGTCAGGCAGTGGCTCTGGTCTTTCTTCTGCTCCTCACATGAACCCAAATCACAAATATCTGAGCAGCGTGCAAATCTGTCTAAGAGTCTCACGACGCTGAATAACTTTGATTAGCCAATGTCTTAAAACTATTCAAGGTCAAAGTTTTTATTTTCTTAAAATCTGTAGACAGTTCTAGAACATGCTTCTTTTTTAAATACGGCCTGATCTGTTCGATCCGACACTGGGTGAAAAACCGAGCCAAGAAAAAGCGATTCATTTCACAAATCAAGGCTGAAGCCTCCGAAATGCTTACAGCCTAATAAAGTAAGTTAGAGATTTCAAGGTGTAAAGGCAACTATTCGCTGTGGGAATGGTGGTGTTGCTACAGATACAGAGTATTGCTTTAAGCCAACATACTTACAGTGCTCAGAAACAGAAAAAAAAAAAAAAAGTGCAAAAAGTCCATTTCAGCTTTCGGCTGCTGCCAGATTCGGGAAAATGGGCACTCGCTCTCATCGTGTCTTAGATTTTTTGGCAGAGGTGCGCCCCAAACCTTGAGTATACTCATCAATTTTCAATTCAGTGTATTCCAGTGAACTGACATAAAACTGTCTATTCAAAGACATTTGCGCCAATTTATCAATCCCCGAGTGTGTGCTGGGAAAGGCAGGCATGTCTATGGGGATCTAAAGCAAACCAGTGGACAGGGGGCAAAAAAAACCCCCCTTGGCTGTCCAAATGAACCTGTTGTTTATCCTGGCATGTCTGGCCATATGCTGCCTTGCCTGATGTTATGCCCCTTTTCAGCCACTGTTTTTCAGTGTGAAGCACGTAGCGCCAGGGTAAACACATGAGCTCAGGCCTCGCTGGCCCTGAAGCAGCCCGCAGGCCAGGGTAAACAGACACGACGCTCTTAATAACGAGACAATCCCACCAGACAGAGAAGAACTGAGTGCAGTGGGCTGAGGACCTGTCATCACGTAGTGACCGGCAAACTATGATAGAGATTCTCAGGCTGAGAAAATCAGACTCACAGGGAAAGGAAGAAGAGAAAAGCTAAGAAAACCGTAACATAAATTCGTCCAGGCAGTTTGAAATGTGAAATGTTTTCCCCCAGTACACAGAAATCAAATACAACCAATATAATAAAAAAAATCCTAATTAACAGGTGACATGGGAGAAGTCTGAAACTGTAGCCTTCCCATAGAGGGAATAAAATTGTAGACAAGCTATCCGGCCGCTAATAAATATAAACCTGCACTGTCTTTTCAGGGTGTGTTGGAGGATGATGATGTCTTCCATGAGCATCCATTTTAGCGCAACATTTTCCTACATGCGATCCAGACATGATCTGCTGTTTCACTATGTTCCTAGAATATACAGCATACTGAGAGCGAATGGAAAAAATACATAGAGAAAGACACTTGACTGGGTGGAACCCCCTCGTCTTGAGCGCTAGTGCTTATAAAAAAGAATCGCATCCTCATAATTTGGGGTTTCGTAACAGTAGAATGATTACATTCAGTCCAAACAATGTGTCATTTAATATCTTTAAAAGTAAAAGAAAAGACGGGTTTTAATCCAATACAAATTACAGAACCTTTCATACCACGGCTAGTGATTTTTGATTAATGAGGTGGGACAGCTAAGACATGTAATTTCACTTGAGCGCAGAAACAGGTGCATCCTCCTCGAACAGGCCTGCATGCTCAGGTCAACTAAGGGCAAGGAGTAATTATTCCCAGTCGAACATGATGACCCTGCCTCCTGTAATTCCACTACCTCATTGCTCCACGCAGACTGGGCTATTGAGCTAAACTGAATGGCTGACTGTCCTGCTACGCTCTGTTTACCTGCGCTAAGTTTCTTCAGCATGAAATATTAACACTACTTTCTAAACATCTTCCTTACGACACACATACTGTATATCCAAATGAATTGCTATTTCTAGCTCTGCCAACACACACAAACACACACACACACACACACTCATCCTTTCGCTGACATGCTGCAATTCTGTTCTGTGTTAGTAATTCTGAATGTTAATGCATGATATTCAGAGCCATCTGCACCCACTCATGTTAGTGAAAGCGATTAGTGCGGCCTTACTGAACAAATTAGTTCCTTGCCTTGTCCCCTGACTGCTGCTGCTTGTTGTTGTACCTGCAGAAGAGAGAGAGGGAGGGAGAGAGTCGGAGAAACAGATTGAAAGATGTATACTTATCTCCACTACTCACAAATTCTTTCTGCAAGGCTTAAAAACTCAAACAACGTTTTGCAAGGCTAGCTGTCTTTTTCCATCAGTGTACACTTTCAGCAGTGAGATGAAACTTGCTCGTGGGACTGCATTTAATGCCCAGGAGTTCTTGAGTGTCCAGAACTAACTTGAAAAGCTTTCTTATACAATTTCCCAGTAATTTCTTACATTAATGTAATATAATGTAACTAATATGAAATGTAGCGTTAGATAACATCTTAATATGTATACATTTACTAAAAAAAAAATTATTAAAAAAATTTACCAGATTTGTTACAAATGCAAATTGTAGTTTCATTTATTATTTGTATTATTTTGCAGTCAATTCATTTTTTATTTCAAAATAAAATTGTATTTGTCACAGCATTATTAAATGCTTTTTTGACTGTCTGACTTGGAAGGAAATACAATATAAATATATACACACACACACACACACACACACACACACACACACACACACACACACACACACACACACACACACACACGCACAATAGAAGAAAGTTATTTCTGTATTCTATTAAATTCCATGTCCTGTTTTCATTTCAAGGTTTCATTCCTCTTTCACCACAGCAATTTTCAATTCCAATTTATTTTTAACTACATATAATGTTATGGAATGTCAAGTTAGGTTCTAATTTGTGTTATGACAGCTTGAAATCTTCTTCTAAAAATCTCTCAAAACACAAAAACCAGCAGTCCTAAAGATGTTTTTTTTATGCAAAAAAAAAAAAAAAAAACCTTATTGTGGCAGTTTTTCTACAAAAAGCTTTACTATATCACCAATGATATTATATACGTATATGATATAAGTATTAGTCCATTAGCCAGGAATGAACTCTTACCTTAGACTATAACATTAGAATGCAATCTTTAATATATTGATTTTGTTTTGCACAAAAGAAATGCCCCCTTATTAAATAACATGATATTTTAAATAATTCACATATCACAATAATCCCCAGTTCTGCCTATAGATTCACTTCTTATTGTCCTAACCTTCTTTATTGACCCCAAGACATCCTTTCAGCTCCTGCAGAGAAATGGCCTTGTCCTTGTTCAGGTCACAGTAATCAATAAACTTGCGAGCACATTTCTTAGGCTTGGCTTTCTTTTTTACGTAACGTTTGAAGGGCTTCATCTCCTTTTTGCTGATGTCGTGGCTGCGGTTGTTGTCCAGCTGGAAGAAGTACCACTGAACCACACGTTCCTCCAGAGTGTGGCTCGGGTCAGGCTCTGCAAATCTGCACAAGATTTCTGCAGGGTAAGAGGTTATCATGCAACGCATATACGCATAAAACAAAACATGTTTGGAAACATCAGCACGCTTTAGTAGTGCGTATAAAATAAGATTACGTGTTGAAATACAAGAAAAATCCTGTGCCTTAATCATGTGCAGTTATCATTTGATACTTGAAGGAAATCATGCAGAAATATTGAGCATGTTTATAGTAAAATATTTAGCATGATAAAGGTGAAGATCGTATTAGCAAGAAATTTGTAAGCTTGGAAGATGATCTGTTTGAGTAAAGTCAACAAATAATCAGGATGAAAAAGCTGGACAGACAATAGTTTTGTTTTTGTTTTTACATTTTTTACTTCAAATTAATATTTATGCATTAAAGTCATATTTATTTGTATTTAAAAGTCTTATCAGGGTCAATTTATCCTTTCAGGGATAAATCACAAATCAAAATAAATCATTTCTATGCATATTTAAAAAAATAAATAAAAAGCATCTTACCTCCCGCCACCAGAGGGAGTAGGTGAGTTAATGGTGTTTACCATGTCTGTGGTCAGAGCATCCAACAAACTGGTTATGAATTCTACTTTCTTGCCATCTGGGCAGCCTGTCAGATTGAAACAAAGAGGAACTACATGACCACACAAGCTTATACAATGAAAAAAAGCAGAATGTTTTTGCTAATTTGGCTTACAGTCAGATACGCTGAGAAAGTTGTGCAAAAGTGCTTAACGTTAGCTTTACAAAATAGATGCGGGTGTCTGCATGCATAAATGAATTAATAATAAAATAAATAGACACATGCAAGGTGACATAATCCAGCTTTTTTTTTATAGAGCATTGCGCAACACTTTGGCTAGTACCTTGCTTAATTGCTCCAGATGTAACGCCTTAACCGCAAGTGTTTTCAGCCTAATTATGTCTTTCAAAGAGCAACTTCAAACACAAGAACATAAACGAAGCCACTTTTACCCCCAAAATCACTGCTTTTGCATTCTCTCACACTCTATCTGACCTCCCTGTGCACCAGTCCCTCTGTTCCTCTTGTTTGACCTCTGGGGCAGTTTGGGGTCTTGTTGCATGCAGGTGAATCCATTTAGTGTGACTTCGGCCAGGGCAAGAGTCTTGATGCACCGCTTCACTGCCTCACTAACGGGCAAGGTTTTAAATTAGAGCGTATCCAATATGAAATTGGATTGGACCGTTTCAAACTCCTCAATGGATGCGAAATATTTTAGCTACTTCCTTGTTTGTTTTTTAAGAGTTTCAGGAAGGTTTCAGGAAGGTGACCCTTGCTAGATCACGTCTCCAGATAGAAAAGTCATATTTTACATAAAAGGATGTGAATCTTTTCCTGAAGAGTGACAAGTTACATAGGTAGAGTACATAAAACAGAGGAAGAAAAAAAAAAACCACCCTGTATTATCCCTCCGCCTCTTAATGAAGCCCCTCTCCAACCAGCCATAAACCACGACACACATCTGCTGCTCAGTCAGGAGCCATGTTTTACTCTGTAAATGTACCAGATGTGGAATTAAAGAGCAGTTATAATGCAACTTTGAATGAAGGGTAGAAAGTAGATCAACCAAAGGAAAGGAAATAAGCAGAAACCAGTGAAAAGACCGGGGACCCTTGTGAAAGCTTCCCGCTTGAAAGAAAGACCACCTCGAGGTGGCAACACATGGGAATTATAATAATCCCATAACCGTTTCCCAAATCGTGTTAGTGAGCGCAAACAGACACCGAACACTTAAGTTCACGACTACAGTATAAAGCGAGATTATTGTCTCTGTTTTACACAGTGGGTTTACAGGCAGCAGTCCTCACCATTCAGATCTCGGTCTCTGAAAGGATCCTCCATATCTGACACAGGGGGGCGGACTGCACATTCTGGCTTTTTATATCTAGGAGAAAGCAGACGATGAGAGAGAAAAAGAAAGAGAGAGAGAGAGAGAGAGAGAGAGAGAGAGAGAGAGAGAGAGAGAGAGAAAGAGAGATTTTGAACTAGTTGAGACACAATAGTCAGAATAAAATCCGGGAAATCGGGGGAATGGAAAAAGCCACGCGAGCCAAGACAAAAATAAAAACCTGGACATTTAGGGGAAAAAATCTATTGTCTCATCAAATGTAATGACTCAGGAACATTTTTAAAGTGAAGCCATAAACCTAGTGACTTGCAATGCTTGAGAGGTTTTTAAAAACAGCAGTTTTAAGTTGTTTTGCACAACATGCCTTGCTTTAGTCTTATATAGTCATTTATAAAGTCTGCATTTAAGATTTATAAGTGAGAATTAGCTGAATGAATGAATGAATGGATGGATGGATGGATGGATGGATGGATGGATGAATGAATGAATGAATGAATGAATGAATGAATGAATGAATGAATAGGTTTGTTATGGACCTTGCTCTTGGTGAATTTCATTTTTGAATTTTTTTGTACTTCTAAAAATGCTCAGTGATCTAAGAGTGTTTAAGGGATGAGCATTTTCCGTTATTTTTCAATAAAAGCGGTCACTCAAACCATAAGCTTTACTCAAACACTAGGACAATACAAGAAATGCAGTCATCAGAGCAATATGTGACTTTAATTGCATAAATATTCAGACTCATGGCTGCTTAAGAAGATTTTTCATGTGGATTATTTTGATGGTTAAAATTGACCAGCGTGTAGTTCATGCCGCTAAGGTTACCAGATTTGTCTTTAGTATTGGTGTGTAAGATGAAGCATCTGGACCAGGGGTATCTAATCTTTTTCACAAAGGGCCTGGTGTGGGTGCAGATTATCATTCCAACCAACCAAGTGTGGCCCTTGATTGGATGGAATGAAAACCTGCAGCCACACCAGCCCTTTGTGAAAAAGATCTGATCTAGACCAAGGGTCTCCAAACTCCAGGAGGGGGAGAGGGAGTTATATACATATATATCGTATATATTTATATATATAAAAATGTTAGGGTTGTCAAAATTAATGCAAATTTATTTTGACGGCACAAATTTTATTAACGGGTGATAAATGCAGCACGCATTGCTGTTTGACCATTTTTATTAAAAATAGTATTAAATATTTACAACGTCCTTTCTTTACTCAGATACATAAAAAAAAAATTCACCCAAAAAAATTTTAATCAGTAAACAATTGTTTTACTGATACAAATCCCAAAAGAGGCACCAAAATGCACCTACATTTGCATAGAGCATCCATATTTGCATATATATAATTTCTGATCCGAACATTTTATGTTGTTATAATATATATATATATATATATATATATATATATATATATATATATATATATATATATATATATATATATATAAATGGCGGATTTTGGTGCCTCGTGAATTTTTCTGTGACTTTTTTATATATATACATAAAATAATCCAATGGTTTGTCTCTCAATGCTGCTGAGTTTCAAGAGGCAGAAGGGATTTTAAGGGCTCTGTTGACTTATGTAGCTAATGTATCACCACATATTACACACGTGGGGTTTGGAGCATGTGAACTGCCTGTACAGACGGACCCATATTTCAAATACGAGTCTTCATTTTTTCAGTTAAAGACTGCTTTCTTGTTTCCCTTTTCCTGTCAGTAGTTGTCTCCCAATTATCGCTATTGCATGGATTTTTCTTACATACTCCTTAAGATCCACTAAAGAACATTTTAAGAGATGAATGTTTAACACTCATGATCAGAATTAGCAGAACCTGTTGCATATGTAAACAATGTTTTCTGAAATCATGCTGTATGTAAATTTAGATAGGTGCTCTTAAATGGCCAAAATGCACAATA
Organism: Silurus meridionalis; assembly: GCF_014805685.1. NCBI lineage: Eukaryota > Metazoa > Chordata > Actinopteri > Siluriformes > Siluridae > Silurus > Silurus meridionalis. The sequence continues at coordinate 22,904,125 of NC_060891.1, read as the reverse complement.
AATAATACTGCATCATATTTAAATACATTTTCCCCGAAAGGTTTTAGAAACCTGGAAGCAAGTCTTGCATGGCCTGAGACTGGGTCATGAATATATAAACTAAGAATAGATAAAAAGGATAGAAAATTATGAGTAAAAGTACAAGATCAATTTAGTTTTTTTTTTTTTTTTTTTTTAAAGAAAACGTGATTATGGAAAAAAGGATAACTATACCAAGCACCCATATTTGACATTTACAGCTCACTCATGTTCATTTATAATTTTATGAATTCAGAAATGTCTCTGCTCCAATAGGTTCTGTCTGGAAAAATAAACTGTAATATGAAGATATCATAAATCTATTAATATTAGCTTATATATGTATTTAATGGTTTAATTCCATAAAACTTACAATTTAGCATGCAAACCAGTAGCACAGGATTTACTGGATACTGAATGCTGATGCTCATTCACAAAAAAATGGCTTCAAAGTCAAAAATATAAAACTGAGACACACCTTTGATTTACTCAGACAACTCATATACAAAAATATGCATTAACTCAAAAGACTATTTCGAAAACACAGTTTATAAAAAGGCAAGTGATTAACCCTGCACTGTGGTCTAAACGTGTAAACGATTAAGCGTTATGTCCTGTATTTACCTGGCTGAGGTTCCAGGAATGGGTCTTCCTGTGTCTACCAGCACACACCAGCAGTATCCGGTGGACTGGTGGCACTGCACAGGCTTGTACAATCCCAGTGGCCCACAGTCTGGGACAAAGATGCCCTCTCTCGGGTTATGCCGACCCTCGTCAAGCGCACTCTGTCTCTCTTGGTCACAAGAAGGAACTTTCTCTAGAATCAAGATAAATGCGATTAAAGAATGGAGCTTATAGAAACACTGGAACTTTCAGTCACGTTCTTTTAACACAGGAGGAAAAAAAGTTGAATTGCTACAGCTGAATATAATACGAACCAATTTCAATTGAATTAAATTGTATTTTATTTGCATAGCGCTTTTTACAATGGACACTGTCTCCAAGCAGCTTTACACAGATAAAGTGGTCATAAGGTTATATAAAAGAATGAGTAAGTAATTAAAGTTATAAAAATATATTGCCAATAAGTATGTTCCATATAATTGTTTTATCCCTAATGAGTGAGCCAGTGGCGACTGTGGCAAGGAAAAAACTCCCTGAGATGGCATGAGGAAGAAACCTTGAGAGAAACCAGACTCAAAAGGGAACCCATCCTCATTTGGGTGACCCTGAATGTCCATTCATCGTAATGACATTGTTGAGGTGTGTAGTAATAGATGTGTTAATGCAGATCTTTTCATGGAAACTGTCCTGAGCCAATGTAATAGACGGTTGATATTAATTACAGTCCGAATCAGGTCCTCAAAGTTCTTGAGTTGCTCAGAGGCTTTATGGATCTATAGTCTGTAGATGTAAAACCATCCCCAGCTGCACAGAGTGGTCTCAAGTGAGAGGGACTCCATCCAGAGGTAGGACATCAGGATGAACCAGGCAGATCCAAAGAGAGGAAAGGACAGGAACACTAGTCACTGGAATCTCAGGGGTATGTTTACTCGACAGAGGTGAAAAGTTGAGACAGCAAAATATAAATCCACAATAGTAATTTCTCAACATTATAATGTCAAACTGAAAGGGACAAATTAGGATTATGTCATACAGCTACACAAAACAATTCTAAACCTCAGTATAGTTTGCAATTCACTCTATGCAGTGTAATTAGTAATATCTTTGATTAATAAATTCCTAGAAATTCATCCCAGGCCTGTTTTGAAAGGTCTTTGGTTGTCACGATGAACAAACCCTGAAACGATCCAGAGACAGAAGTATAAGGTGGTGCAGGGAAATGGGACATTTTGGAAGTAGGAGTTGGTAACCCTGGTATGTCGGCAATTGTTTGGAACCAGTGCAACCTCGTTTATAACCCCTTGCCATTAGTTCTAATGGAGCAGTGGAGTGGTTTAGTGTGTGGAGTGTGATGAGATTTCGCTTTAAAACCGTTTATAAGACTCATGATTGTCTTCTGCCACCCTGTATTTTTACTGATATTATATAACAGTTTAAAGGCAAGCAGCTCAACTCCAATTATATAAATTATTTATATTTCTTATTTTCATTTTTATTTTTACTTTTATCTTTACTTTATCTTTTTTTTACTGTGAGCAACCACAACCAATTTCCCTATGGGATCGATAAAGTATTCTGATTCTAAATTCATGTTAACTGATTGTGTCAGACCAAATTTAGGGTGTTTATCACACACACACACACACACACACACACACACACACACACACACACACACACACAGCAGCTACTTTGCAGCAGTTTCTTGACATAATCCCAAAAACACTTTCAGTTCCATAGTTACGCATTATACAACGTGATAAGCTTAAGGGGAGTTAATACCTATGCAACGCACCATGGATGCCACCTTAGAAAAATGAAACAAAAAAAGAAAATATACATTTGTAACAGGTATGTAAAAAAGGCAGGAACATGGAGTATATCGATAGAAGAATGCTAAGGATTGATCCAACAGGAAGAAGGAAAAGAGGAAGGCCAAAGAGTTTTATGGATGTGGTGTAGGACATGCAGGTAGTTGGTTTGAGGCAGATGTAGAAGACAGAGTAGTATGACGACATACTGCATCTGCTGTGGCGACCCCTAACAGGATCAGCCGAAAGAAGGAGAAGAAGTGTATAAAAAACAGCAGGACACCAGTGCTCGACACTTTTTAGAGACAAATCAGAGATCATTGTCAAAGTTCCAAACCAGTGATCACAAAACAGACTATAGCATGACATGAGGATAATCCATTATCAATATGGGAGAAACAGACAAAGTTCAAAAACCAGGAAGTAAAACAAAAGTTAGGAAGCCATTAAAAAAAAACAAAAAAAAACAAACGGACTAATTAGGAAGTTTAACGATACAGCAGGATACAATTAAAATGATATGCACATGACACAAGAAGGAGCAAAGACAGGAAGAGAAAATGAAGAGTTTTTAGAGATAAAAGGAAAGCTTATGGCACTGTTGTCAGCTCTATTGGTTGTAATTATACAGCATAGAGCTCTACTCTCCTCATGGATGATTCAGACTGACTACGAGTGCCAGATAAGATCCAGCGTTGACGCAAGATAGTGGATGGAAAGTGGAAGTGCTTGTTTAAATTAGCACATGCAGAAGCTTGGTGATGGAAATATTTTGAAGATATTCTCTTGTCCCTGACCTTTACCTAAGGCCTGAAACACACACACACACACACACACACACACACACACACACACACACACACACACACACACCCTTCCAACCATTATTAACACTTAACAGATGTTTGTTTAAATGTTTTAACGCCTTGTCTCATAAATCTCTATTTATGTTGGGATCCATTTAGCACATTGCTGGATGTGTAGAGGCGAAGTGCCACAGTGCTGTACAACACCTTGAAGCTAATCTAGCTAGCTGTGCACGTAGAGAGTAGGACTTTCGCAGCACTGCTAATTCAATAGAGTGATTACAAAGAGTATCCAAAACAACAGCCACTTTGTCATGCTCTTTTTCTCCAAAGCTCTTATTCAACCAGGTGGACCAATAAAACAAACAGGAGCTTCTAGAGTACACACTTACACACATATACATACACACTCCACATGCCCATTTGAGACCATCCCACCTAAATTGAAGAAATACTCCAATGTCCACCCCTTCTCAAAATCTCAATCTATTGACCCAAGTAATCTTGTACAAGCTTGTGTTACTTATTGAGTTTATATTGTGGGTAAGGAGAATTTCTCAAATAAAGAAGGAACTGTGGGACTTTAAATGGTAGACCATGCCATGGGCCAGGCAGAGGCTGCAGAAGCCAAAGGGATGTCTTAAACTGACTGGAATACATGATATATGACCTCTTTGGCTGTAACTAAATACTAGTGTTTTTGTTTTTGCGTCCTTTGCAAACAGTTCTGGATCACGGCCTGACAGTACTGACATGTTCTGGAACAGTCCTGGGGCCATTTAAGTGGGACCTGGCTGAAAGGGAGGTGTGCGTGTATATGTGTGTGTATTTGTGGGGCTGAGGTAGTGTGGGAGGATGAAATTGGACCTGTTTTCAGGAAGCAGTTGCCATCTGAGCATGAGTGCAAGTCTGCTCCGAGCTGCTATGAGTTGCTGTCGCTCCAAAGTTCCTTACAACTTACAAAAAAATTTAGCATTTTTTACTACTCCCAATACTCTAAACAGATTCCTGAACAGTCATGAATTCAGCCATCAACCCTCGTTTTCTGCTAATGTATTTTGAACAGAAGAACTGAGAGAAGAACTAAATGGTTTTCATTATATTTATTTGTGTGTTGTTTATTATTTGATTAGTAGACGTGAGCTTTCAGGAAAGTGCTTGGATTTTCATAGTAGTCTCCAACATGAAGCCAAAGTATAACAGATCAGAAAATAGGACACCATGTACACACTTATGGACCTACTCAGGAATTCTCAAGCACCGCAATACCACTGTCCTACAGAGCCCTGAGTCTGAGCACTGAACACCTTTGGCATGAACTGAAATGCCAAGTTTACCTGAGGTCTCCTCATTCAGCATTAGTGCCTTATCTCCATAATGCTCTTGTGATTGAATAGTGAAATATAAGCCATGGTCCTTCAAGTAGTGGAAAGCCATGTCCAGCATGTAGTGGAAGGTGTTCCCGGAAAAAAAAGGGAGATTATTATACTAAAACTACTGTATTTTCTGGACTATAAGCCGGTACTTTTTTCCCACGCTTTGAACCCCGCGGCTTAAACAACGAAGCGGCTAATTTATAGATTTTTCCTGGGTTTTTCCGGGTTTCACAAGCTTCAAGCCAAAAACACTGAGCCCCGTAACATTAGACCAATGAAATTGCCGAACGGGCATGAAAAAACGCACTTCATCTGTGTTCTGAGCTGCACGGCATCGGGAGAAAAGCTTCACCGATGGTGATTTTTAAACGCACGGCGATGCCAAAAGAAACACTCCCGAGAGAAATGGTTGTAAAAGGAAGGAGGAAGACAGTGAACAATGTTTTTCTTGGTAGGCTACTGTTTAGATACAAGCCGTTGTAGCTCGTTGAGTCTGGGTAAAGGGAGCGCGCGCTAACTCCAGTTACAACAGAAATCATATAAGCACAGACAGGTTTCCAAAACTCGTGCTTTTTTATTTTTCTTGGCAACAGCGTTACGGGTTAGTCAAAGAAACTTAGAAATGAGCATCGGAAAATAATAAGGACATATTCCTCGGCTTTGCACACATGCAGTAATAGCGGAAAAAGCGGGGCAGGCTGTTCCCAAAATGGCGCTCTGCTCTTAATGGAGACACAACATATTTCACCCGTTACACCGAGTAACAGACACTGTCTTTCGTTAAAGCCTGTATAAAGTTCATTAGTTTCAGTGTAGGCTTATATACAGGTGCGGCTTATTTATGTAAAAATTAAAATATTTGTGAAATTCAGTGGGTGCAGCTTATATTTGGGTGCGCTTAATAGTCTGGAAATTACGGTATATTTGGAATACAATGTTCACAGATCATGAGTGTTACAGTCAGGTGACCACAGGCTTGGTCATTTAATTTATTTTTTTGGAGTCCATTGGCAATAAGACGAACAATCATTAAACATTTTATCGATTTAAAATGTTGTGTTACAAACAGTGCTGTTGTCAGCAATTGGTAGTTTTGACTTAAGTGGTAGAAATGGTAGTCCTTACTCAAAAAACAATAAAAGGAATTTGGACTATAATTATTCTAAACAGTTTTCTACAATGGATTAGGGCTGCAATTGCCATGAACAGTTTTTGCGTTCAAGCACCCATCACACAATTTACCTATAATTAATGGACACTCGGGGTCATCAAAGATGAGGATGGGTTCCCTTTTGACTCTGGTTCCTTTCAAGGTGTCTCCCTTTTACAATCTCAGGGAGTTTATAGGGACTAATTTATGACGCTAAAATTTGTAAACCCATTCTGTTTAATTCTGCAAAGTTTCTTTGTCAAAAGCACTATACAAATAAAATCAAATTAAATTGAATTAGATGGGAAATTTCTTTTCTGACAGTCCCCTTAAATGGAAGAGTAACTGCCAGTAAACTAAACTGTAATGTGAGATTTCCATGTGTTGATTTTGGCATTAAACAACTTGTGAAGGCTAACTGACTGAGTCTCTAAAACAGGTCTTTTAGATTCAAAGATCTAAATGCTGATGTTACTCCCAATATCTAAAATGCCTGGGTCTTTAAATTTTAATGTAAAGCTATAAAAAATATAAAGTATCTCCCGAATTGCATACACTACATGTGTTGGGAGACCTGAGTTGTCCAGCCATATACTGTAGGGTATTCAATAGCAATTTTTTGCAATTAGTTGTAATTTCCCTTTTATTGTACTAGGTGCCCCAAACCTGATTCAGCAAGACAACTCCATGAAGTTATGGGTTGGCGGTAAATATCTTGAGTGGCCTGCTATAGATCTCTAACCTCAAGCCTATTTAACACCTTTGGGATGTATTGGAATGCTAACAGTACCTCAGGCTACCTCACCTCACCCTCTTCGGTACCTTGACTTTACTAATGACCTTGTAGCTGAATGATCACAAATCCCAGCAAACACACTCCAAAATCTACATCTCAAGGTTATTATAACAGCAAATGTCCCATGCTGAAATCTCTTGCAGATAAAATATAAATTTTAAAGTTACTCTCGCTCTCTCTTGTAAACCACTGCATGGCCTTTGGGTTTCATGTATGAGAAGTTACATTTTTAAGCTAACTCCACAGCCTCTGTCAACTGCCCCAAAACTACCACCAGTCATATGACTGAGGGTCTACTCTTCATCTCAGTACATTACATGTTAATCAAAAGCAGGAGGATCCTCGAAAGGGATCCCAACCAGCTGTCAGCACGAATCAGTTTTTACGCTACACTGACGGAGTGTTTGCTGCACCACAATATGCCCTGAAACCTTTCATGGTGGACGAGAAGATAAACAGTTTTTTTTTTCCTTGTTACCAACTGTAACTGATGTGTGCAAAATAAACACAGAGTGATCCCACAGCCATGTCTTAAAACAGTTTTTCCATGTGCTACTGGAATCTTCAAATGCAAACGCTTTACACACGCATACTCGTACATAATGTACGTTCGCTTCTGCTCTCAATCACAAATCTCTCCTAGACTATAATCCAATCTTCTTTTGCGCCCTTTCCCTGCCAAGGCGTGAAACTCTCCCAGCCTCGTGGAGCTGACAGGGCAAGCCCAGAGGGTGCCGTATTCATATGAAGGAAATTGCAGAATAAAGACACACTAAACAAATCACCCCAAGGAGAGCCTTGAGAGGAAGAGAGAGAGAGAGAGAAAGAAAGAGAAAGAAAAAGAGAGAGACAGACAGGCACCATAATCCAGGCAGAGTTAGGTTTCCCACTCCTGGACATGTTTTATATTGAATCTTAAACAAGACCAAACATATTGTATAATCGTCATCACTTTAATGCTTTGGCAAAACTGCTTTAATATGAGACGCTTTTGAAATCTATCTGTCTGTACAAGGAAAAGCCTTGTGAAATGAAACGTTTTAATATACCCTTGACTTTGTAAAGCTAATAATAATACTGACAAAGGAAGCATTTAGAGAATTTTTTAACGCCAAAGTGAACATTTTGGCTTCGTAAGATAAAATAAAGTTTATAACAATATAAAATTCGAATTTATTTTACGCTCGAAATTAGAAATGTATTATCATCTAAATTACTGGTACAGTATGTGATAATGAAGTGTTTAAGGATCTGAGTTACTGTTAAGAAAGTTCAAGCTCCTAAGGTGGGCCCTTAACCCACTCTGCATTAGGGGCCGACCCTGTGCTCTGACCCCAGCTGAAGTAGAAGTTTGAAGAAAAAAGGGACAAGTAAAATCCTCCCCTCCATAGGTAGTCTAGAGAGAGCACAAACTTTTGAGCTGTGTTTGATCCACTGCACTTGGGTTAGGCAAAGTACTGATCTCTGGGGTGATGTTTTCATCAGGGGACTTTGATACAGAGTGAAGAAACGCTTTCACTTATTTCAGCAAGATCATCACCATCAGGGTCACCATCAGGGTCATCACAGGGACATGTGATATGATCTGTTACATCTATTTTCTTCTGATGAGTTCCATTGTGCATAATTAAAAAGTAAGTGCTTTGTTTGTCTATGGGATGCCTGGCCATGGCTTTTTCTTAATATCCCCCTGCCTGTAATGAAATTAAAAAGATGAAGTTCTTGAACTGGAGCCATTATTTCTCTTTGTAAACAGCTCTCTTGATTGGGATTTCAAGCCCATTTAGGGTGTAGAGGCACATGGGCAAATGTTGCTGAACAAAAGACACCAAATCTAAGCTCAATTGCTTCAGACAAGCCCAATAATTTCACGCCATTTCTGTGACTTCTGTCATTTTGTTCAGTTTAGCACCCGGCTTCTCAAATTCTCATTTCTCGTCCTGGAAAACAGCCGGAGTAGCCAGTGTATTGAATGATGTCAAACTGGGACTGAGGGTGGCCAATGGCTACTTTCCAGATTGCCACTGGGAAAACTGCATGCTGTCTGTAACCTCCCGAAATCCGAACCGTAAGGTGTTCCCGTTGAGGCGATAAGATATTAGCTAAGGCATCCATAAATAAAAGAGCAGCTGAGGCAGCTGAAATAAGAGAGTTCAGCCTGCTTTGCTGCTCAAAATCTGCTTGCACAAAAGCAGAAATAAAAAAAAAGTTTGACTGAGACCATTATATCCTTACATTTGTTTTTGTCTGAAGAGAAGTCATTCGCTGGCTTTCTTGATGATTTGGATGGAGAAGTTGCTCTCGCTGTAAATCTTATTTTTGGTGAAAGAAAGCTAAGTAAAATAAACCTTAAACAAAATTGTTGCCAGGGTGAAGGTTGTTCTACCTTCAAAAGTATAAACGTCTAAAGGAAATTGAAGAAATAAGGCACACCAATGACCTCAAGGAGAGCCATGAGTAAGAGAGAGAGAGAGAGAGAGAGAGAGAGAGAGAGAGAGAGAGAGAATAATCTAAATGCAAAGATGATATAATCTAAAGGTATACTGGAAACTAATCAATGTGTCGAGTGCGTAGAAAATAGAATTATATAAGCAGAAACAGTATGAGCACTCCCACCTGGTTTTCTGCTGCTGGAGCTGTTCTGCTTATCTTTGGTGTAGGGCAGATGCTTCTTCCACAATGTGGGGGCCGTGATTTCTGTAAATCACAAAAAAAAACCCAAGAGCACTCTTTAGGATTTCTTCATATTTCTAGTACATGAATAATCCGAGATATCACCTAAAGGATTGCAATCGTTATTTCTGTAATGGACTTACCGTCACCATCTGGGATGATATAGGTCTCCATTGTGGGTGTGGGTTTGGAGCCATCATCTGGGTTGAGGGTGAGAAAGAACCGGAAAGAGACTACCATTATTGAGGTTAATACAATCTACTCTCCAGAACTGTTGAATGGTTGGGATTTGCACATGGCCCGGCCAAGAGCACAGGAAATAGAAAGCATTCAAAGGAAGACATACAGGAGGAGTAGAGAGAATACAAAGAACAGAAAGAATCATCAGTGCTGTTGTTGTGGCTATTTTTCTATTTATAGACATATTGAGCAATATCATGACTGTTGTGTCCTACAGTACTTACCCAGATATGTGGCATTGCATTCAGCTCTCTGCATTTTGGGCCCCATCGAGCACATGCAAGGGAGTCAAGCTAATGCTATAATCAGCTGGTATAAAAGGCTGGGTTACACACAAGGTCATGATTTAAACTGCAAGTAGGGAATGCAGCTGCCATTCGAAAAGGACACTCCACTCAAGAACCTCACTGAGTGTAAACAAATCCTTCCAGCTGATGTGTAAAATTCTGTAACATTCAAATCTATATTGCATTTAATATATTTTTTTAAATGTATGCTAAATGCCATTTTAAAGACAACCCCAATTCCAAAAAAGTTGGGACACTGTGTAAAATATAAAGAAAAGCATAGAACAATGGAAATGTACCATTTTAATGAAAGCAAGATCATTTTCTCTGTGGAATGGGCAGCTTGAACATTTGGAAAGGCTCCATCAATGCTGAATGGTAGATACAGGTTTTAAAGCAACAAATGCTTTCTAGGCCTTTCACCCTTTGAAAACATTTGGCACATCATGAAATGACAAAGACAACAAAGAACACCCAGAAATGTTGAGCAGCTAGAATCTCGACACATATGGGACAACATTCCACTCCCAAAAATTCAACAACTGGTTTCCTTGGTTCACAGATGTATACAGACAGAAGATGTGATGGTACACATGGGGGAGTGGTAGTGGTTAAGGTGCTGGGTTACTGAAGGAAGGTTGGTTGTTCAAGCCCCTTGTACCGCCAAGCTGCCACTCATGGGCCCTTGAGCAAGTCTACTGTGCTCCAGGGGTGCTGTATGCAGGCTGACCCTGTGCTCTGACCCCAGCTTCTGAGCAAGCTGGGATGTGCGAGGAAAGAATTTTACTCTGCTTTAATGTATATGTGACGGATAAAGGCTATTCTATTCTACATTGTTAAACATGGCAATTTCCCAACTTTTTCAAAACCTATTGCAGCCATCAAACTCAAAATAACCTTATTATTTCCTTAATGTGGTATATATTTTGCGTTAAAACATGTTTTTTTGTTTTTATTGTCAACATAATATGGATTTATAAAATATGTTTTTTTTTTTTTTACATTTTACACAGTGTCCCAACTTCTTTGGAATTGGAGTTGTACAACCTATAAAAAGCACATAATACATTCAGAAATATTGCTGTTTAACTCTGTGTAAAATTATTCTCAGTCGAATACACAAAAATCTAGGCTGATTGAAATTGAAAATTGTATTGTTATATTATAATATTGTTCTCTTATATTATATCTGAATATTACTCCTGCCCAACGAAACAATTAGACCCAAATCTGTTCCAGCATGACAATGGCCCTGTGTGCAAAGCCAGCTCCATGAAGATACTGTATAGTGTACATGAGTTGGAGTACAAGATCTTGAGTGGCCTGCTGTAGAGCTCTGACCTCAGTACCTGATTTTACTAACACCCTTGTGGCTAAATGAGCACAAATCTCCACAAGCACTCTCCAAAATCTAGTGGTACATCTTCCCTAAAAGAGTGAAGGTTATTATACAAGCAAATAGGAACTAAATGTGGAATAGGATGGTCAAGTGTTCACAATCTTTTATCCATATAATGTATGACTTGTATTTTAGTCGTGATGTCCAATTGTGCAGGCATGCTGCCATTTTTCTTGATCATCATGTATCATCACTGTTCTGCAGAGATTCTTACTTTGTGGTATGTGTACGTTTGTTTTTGCATTTAATTTTGCATTGTGTTTTGGCACTGATTTCTATCTTCTATTTTGGCTTTAAATAACTCCCTACATACAATTGTTGTATTAAGCAGTGACCACACCTCATCGTCAATTTACACAAATATTTTTGGGCATGTTGAAATTTTTCCACATTTCGACTTCCATACTTCTTATTATGCATGCGTCTATTTAAAAATAAATAAATAAATAAACATATTTCACCATACCTTTCGGTAGATTAGGAATGTGGTGGGTAGCATAGAGGTAGTCCAGGATCACTGCACTGGATCCTGCCCAGGAACCAAAAATGTAATTTTTTAATTGAAGGAGTAATACTTTCTAGCATGCGGTCGAGGAATGAGGCTTTATTCCAAATATGAGATGCACTTACATAAGTCATGAACATGAACAGCATGGGTGACATGAGTACCATGTGGAGTTCGGTAAGACCAGGCTTGGGCCATAATCATCATGAACAGAAAGTTCAGGTGAAAGTGTTTAAAAAGCCCTAGCTATATTTCCAAGGGTACTTCATAATGTAGCCAAAATATAACAAAATTATAAACATGAAATTCTGGAGCCAACTTTGAACTTGACATTTAAACTCTTCCATACACACTTCATTCTACTTTTCTGCACTCTAGCTACACTGCCCCCAGGACCTGTAAATGTCTAGCTTTCCAGAGCATCTTGGCTACTTATAACCTCTGGATGAGCGGTTTGAGATTTCATTGTGTATCGTGGAAGAGAAAGGAGTAGGAACATCAATCCGAAGGCTTTGATCAGCAATAAGTCTTTGCACCAGTTATAAAAGTTAACAACACAAATATGTTTTCATTTTTTATGGCCCAAAAGAAGCCAAGCACCTACTTGCATAAGCATGGAGTTGAGCTCAATACAAAGAATTTGCTTCCTGTAAAATAGGTGTAGAATAGAAACTCTTGAACAAGCTGACTAAAGACAAATGGAATAAAATGATAAAGAAATAAATGTCATATGCTACATGGACAAAAAAACTGACACCTGACCATAACATTATTCGCTTTATTACCCTCCCATTCCACATTTACAGTCATAATAAAAGATCTCCCACTCTCCTTGGAAGATGCTCCACTGGATTTTGGAGTGTGCTTGTGGAGATTTGTGCTCATGCAACCACAAAGGTTTTAATGAAGTCAGGTACTGATATAGGTGAGGTGAGGGGCCTGAGGTGCAGTCAGCAATCCAATTCACCTCAATGGTGTTCAATATTGTTGGGATCAGAGGATACAGGAGCAGCTCTTCCACTCTAACCTATGTAAAGCATATCTTCATGGTGCTGGATTGGCACACATGGGCATTGTCATGCTGGAACAGGTCTGGGAATCTTAGTTCAAGTAAAGGGAAAATTAAATGCTAATACATCCAAAGATATTGTATACAAGTGTGTGGCTCACAATATCATTATATATATTGTGTAATGAAGGTTCTATAAATCCACACACACACACACAGCTTCTGTAGATCTCATCTCACCTTTTTTGCCAGAGCCAGGTGGTCCTGGAGGTTTATCGGTTACTGAACCTTTTAAAATAGAGCACAGGATTAGTAGTTTGCATCATAATTAGAACACAAACACCTAAGGCACATTTTCTAAAAAAGCATGCACGTATTGCTGTACAGTCTGAGAAAAAAAAAGCACTCTTTATGGTTTGAATACGAGGTCACTGGAGTGGGTCGTGTTCATTGTAAATGGTCTTTTTTGGATAGGAAATTTGGTTGTAGGAGTGTTTTCACACGACCTCTTTTGAGCAGCATTTTAACCAAAGATTGATGTGCATTTTCTAAGATTGTACAGTCAAGGGAAAAAAACTGTGACTTGTCTATAACCTCACCAGATACGACAATAACGTAACGAAGGGTCGATTTGTGCGGGATTTGTTGTCATGCATGACTTTAACGGGGATTAACTGTAGATTACTCTGAAATTATTCCACATACAATGCTCTTGAAACACATTTTATTAACCATGTTTAAAAAAAAAAAACAAAGACCGAAACACTCCCCTAAAAAAAAAAAAAAAAAAAAAATTAAGAGATATCAGTGGTGCATACTGACATCATTAAATATAGATCACAGGCAGTTATGATATTTGCAGTGACGATATTGTGCAAGGTCAGTGAGTAGATCGAGGCGCATGCACATTTAAGTAGGCATGCGTAAAATCCACCAAATCAGAATTACACCAATTGCAACGGGAACGAGACGCGAAGTCGGAGTAGAATTTACTACCTGTCGTTTCACTTGTCCCAGTATGAGTTCCCATAAACTCATGGAAGTTTCCTGAAAACGTGTTTGAGATATTTAACTTTTTTGCCATAATTTGTTAGTATAATGTATTTGTTTTTTTTTTGCTGCAATTTTGTTACTGGTTGCTCTCTGAATATATCCATGGAAGAATGAGCGGTTGCTTTCCCAAGAAACAATATAATGATATAATTGGATCATATGCAGGAAAGCAGAGCTCCAGGTAGAGGCAATAATTAGCAATAATTCCAAAAAAATTGAAAAATAATAATAAAAAAAAGTCGCCTGTATAATATCGTAATGAGATGATCAACAATGTAAAACAGTCTGGAGAATTTATAGAAGCTCGAGTCAGTGTGACATATCTCTTAGCTATGTGGTTTAAAAACACATGGCGGAAGAAAAAAAAAGAAGAAAGAGACTAGACTAGAAACAGGTGCTCTGGACATATTGCGATCTATTCCTGGCAAATGTCCACGGATTTATCTTTCGCAGGAAAACGATCGCGATTACAGCAAAGTATTCCCATTCCCTATTCCCTTCTAAACATGTTTCCTGGAAAGCGACTGCTTTTGTTTTTTATTTGTTGTTGTTGCGATGGTACGATTTGGCGAAGAAGTGCCGTGGAAAGAGGCGGTTGAGACGCAGGGGAAAGGGAAAGCACGAGAAACTCTGCCGCAACATCCATCAAGCGGAGACGCAGTGCACAAACACAAGATGGGTAAAATAAACACGGTGGTGGCTGAAGTTAAACAACAGAGCGACTCCAATAAAGACTAGGACCTGGATCAAACGAAAGGTCGTGAGGTTATGCTGAACAGACTCGTTTATGATAGAACATCCTCGAGGACAGGACGTTAGTGGTGCTTGGAAGTTTCTGCACCCTTTAGAATCTCTGCATGAATCCAAAAAGTAGACAAAGTGAACCCAATCAATATAATGCCAGGAGCACATTGTGCTATTTTGAACAGTCCTTAATAGTCACACATTTCAGTTGTCATAATGTCAGACTGTACGGCAGTCAAAAAGTGGCACGCACAAGAAAAAGACTCGTTCTAGTTTTAAGTCATCGATCTGTCACACGTTCAGACCCGCGTTCTCTCGCTAAGTTTGGCTAGCAGCAAATTTGTAGTGTTCATTTTGATCAAGATATGACTTGATAATTAAAACACTCATTTTTTCCTCCATAACTCAATAAGTTTCTCTTCTGGTTATACTGTCCACATCACTTGTTTTGACATTTTTCCCATCGGTGGTTTTGAAGTTCATGCAAACTGCATCATCAGCTGAGGCGCTTCTGTATATTATATAACATGTCAACCATCAATCAAAGACCAAGAAACAGGAATCTTTTAGGATTTCCAGAATTTGTCTCAGATGATCAAATCGTGTCAATCTGATCAAAAATACCTGTTACCTATCATCCCAGCTAATACCATAAATGCATTAAAGACATAACAATTTATTTAAAAAATATGTTACTTGATATATTTTAGGGGGTGACATGGTTGTTGCCAGGTCTATGAAAAACACTTGATTCATCCCACATGGTTGATAGACATGGCTTACACGAACTACAACTGGCAAAACACACACTCACAATCACCCAGCTTCTAATAAGACACAATTTGTCACTTATACACACACCACTTTTAATATTAAGGACATGAATCCATAAGAACAATGATATTTGTTCAACACAAACAGCACTGATCCGCGCTGTTTGAATTGAGTCTATACTAAGCCTTGTTCTCGTGCTTGCTTCTCTAGTCTGATCTTTTGCTCGGTGCTCTGTGCTTTGTGGCTACTTGTCTCTGGATTACTTTGTATACATTGTTTGCTGACCGCCTGATGTTGTGCCTGACTTGGACTTTGATATTTGGAGTACGCTCTGGATTAGTTTGTAAGCCTTTCAGTGAAAACTGGCCAAATTGCAATTGCATCTGTCTGTGCCTTCATTATATGAAAGTGGTACTTTCCAAGTGGCCTTGTGAGTCGATGTTATAGTGTAAAAGAAAAAAACAGACAAAACAGCTCATTGTTCTTCTCCCAAAATCTTCTGGAAAGAAGAAAAATTTCGTGTTGAAACGGGCACTTATTCAGAGCGAACCTCAATTTATGTTTATATCACCGACTATATTTTTTTTAGAATTAAATAATATTAAGTATAAGAATTTATATTATGAAGGATGAATAGGCTTTATTTTCCCTTAACTTAAGTTATATATATACATAATAGAATACTCTGGTGTTTGTATTGACTATAGAGATTTTTTGGATTGAGACAGCTTTGAAAAAGAAAAAAAAAAAACTGTAGTTGTGGCACATTTTTGACCCATAGATCATTGAGCTGCTTTTCCACTCACCCATCACACACACACACACACACACACACACACACACACACACACACACACAATCACCCACTGGAGTACCTGTGCACACCGGAGTTTTGTTTTGCACTGAGGACCCACTGACTGGTTTTCCGTCTGCGGTTACACACCAGCAGTATCCTGTAAGTGTGTGACACTGAACCTAAAAAAAAAAAAAAAATTCTTTAATTCTTTCAAAAACTACTAAATCTTTAAGATGTTCACTAGACAGACAGATTGAAGAGTAAGCTTTAGCAATAACTTCTCTTCATGGACAGCTAGTCTGGATTTGGCAGGCTCTCTGTGACAAATGAAGACATGACTGGAACACGTCAGTAAAGCAGGTCCCTAAAGTGAGTTAATGTACACTTTTTTTTTAAACCTCTTCCAAAAATTCTGCTACTGATGAGAAATGCAGGGACGCAATGAGTCCTTTGGAGTCGTTCAAGGTTCGAGGTGCCGTGTGAGTCCCAGAGGAGCCGTACGTTTGTTTTTAGGAGTGGCAGATGTAATGTATAGGGCATGGTGATCCAGAGCTCTGACACACCTGGGCAAACGTTCCATCTTCATTGCACTGCGGGATAAAGATGGACTCCTGTGGCATCTTGGCTTGCTCCAGAGCCTGGCTCCTCTCCACAAGGCACTTTGACTGCCCTGAATCTGAAACAGATACACAGATGGACTTAAGATTTCATACATAATAGAAAACTTTTATAAGTATGATATCTTTATCTGGAACACTGGAATACTTTCAACTTTCAAACATCTTCATTTATAATTTCACAACTTGCACACAAATGTCTTTGAATGCGGTATAATAATATTTTGCATTCACTTGAACTTGGAAACCCAAACCAGTTCCAGCATGGCAATGCACAAAACGAGCTCCATGAAGATCTAGTTCGCATGGTTTGGAGAGGAAGATCTTGAGTGGCCTGCTACAAAGCTGTGATCTCAACCTTACTGAACACCTTTGGAATGAATTGGAACACTACCTGCACCCCAGGCCTCCTCACCTCACCTTCATCAGTACCTGACTTTATTAACACCCTTGTGGCTGGGCTGAGCACACTCCAAAATCTAGTGAAACATCTTCCCAGAAGAGTGGAATTATAAGAGCAAATTGGGGCTTAATGTGGAATGCGGTCCTCAAAAAGCAAATTCCGCATACCATACTCATGGACCAGGTGTCTGCAAATCTGTCAGCATTCATGTTAGCATGCTTGGAGAAGTAAAGTGGTATTTTACTTCTCCAGGATTGGATAATAAATTGACTATCATGAAAAATCTGGTCAGTCAAAATAAAAATATGGCAAATTTTTTATCAAAAATATGTCAAAGGTTTTAAATTGGAAAGACCAGTGTAAACATATGTGCCATTAAGTAAGCTATAAAAAAAGGAACTGGATAGTGTTGGGTAATATTATACAAATAAACAATGCTTAAAGCTTGGATCACAGTACTGGAATGCTTGCAGTCAAGCACTGTAATGGCAAGTAATTTTCCTGTTAAACAAACACGTCTCTGTTTGGGTTTTGTACGTGCTTACATAATTGGTAGGCATATATTGACATACAGGGTTATGCACGTTAAAAGCTATAAAAAAAGCCTAAATTGCTTGCTAAGGTCGAGTCCCTCTGGGTTTACTGTTAATTTTAGTTATAATTACATCACTCTGTGTGGAAAAAAAAAGAAATTGTGTGTTATGTAGGGATTTCTGACCAGGAGGTTGTGAGTTCAAATCTCAGCATCACTAAAACTGCCTCTGCTGATCTCTTCAGCAGGGCTCTTGACCCTCACCTGCTCAGTTGTATAAATGAAATCATTGTAAATTGCTCTGGACGAGGGTGTCTGCCAAAATTTTATTATCATAATTTTATTATCACAGCAAACCAGAACACAAAGTGCACTTTCTTCCCTCATTCAAATGCAGCAAAAACAGTATTGAGAAACTGTTGACAACTAGCAGCAAGCAATTTTGCACGTTTACTCAGCTTAAATGAACAAAATTATAAACAAAAAGTTGCCAGGTATGCACTTTTGGCAGAGAGCATACGTGCTTTTGCACTACCGATAAAATGTTATTCTTCAAAACTAATTTAGATGTACAAAAAAATACAAAAAGCAATAACTTCACATTTTTAATACACCAACTTTAGTACAGATATGGCAACCCTGGCCCTAGAAAACAAAGAAAACATGCGCTTATAATCAGACTCTTATCATACTGTGACTTTTTTTTCATGCCAATATTGATAGTTTACAGCTTGGCAATGAATTCGGACCCTGGCAAACGGCAAAACGTTGAGAAATGTAACAGGCAACACCTGTTTGCAGCAGATTTCACAATTTTGTCGAATTTTGTTAAAAGCCTCCACAAGCTTATGTTGGTCTGACCTTTCTTTTCTCAAGCTTTGGAAATGGTTCATATTACTCACGTTGGTAATGGAGTTGCCTAAAGCATGCGCATTATACAATATTTTATAGTAGAAATGGTTTGAACAATAAAAATAATTAATGAAAAGAACATGTGATTCCTTGGCGTAATGAGAGGAAAGTAGTTAGACTAAGGCACCAGACAATTCTAATTGGCTAAGTCGATTCAGGTGTGTGTTTGGCCTTGTCTGACTTCTAAAATACTGGTTACCTGTTCCTCAAAAATAGGAGCTGATCAATAAAAACTTTCCTGCATCTGTAAGACTGGAAAGTTTTATAACCCTTATGCATCCAAGAATGCTGGAAGTGCACGCATTCTACTTGCGTTGCAAAACAATGCACTAGAATAACGTGACAAGGGGATGTGTTGCAACCATAATATTTGCATTCAAAAGACAGTCACTAAAGAAACTATTGTTGTCTCAATAAATCTTCACTGCCTTTGTCAAGTGTGCTAAAAAAAATAAATCTCAAGTGGTACACTACTCAAACAACCGGTTGTGGACAGACGACACAAAAGTAAAACTTTTGGGTAAATACAAACAGTGTTTTGTTTGGAGAATGCAAAACTTTGTACACCAACACCAAAACCTCATCCTGGCTGCTTTGCTACCTCAGGGCCTGCATGACTTATAGTCGCTGACAGAAAAATGAACTTTAGAGCAACATGTCTGTCAAGGATCTGAAAATCAAATGACACTGGTGAACAACAATGAAATCTGAAACATAGAAATAAATAAGGGGAAAAAAATTTCACAAACCACCAAGAGACCAAACAGAAGAAATTCCATATCTAAGAATGGCCTGTTTCTAGTCTCAGTCTTACTAATAAAGCTTGTCGTTTAAGCAGGACATTTCTTGCCACTTGTTGGAAATCCTTATGAATTCTTCAATACTTTGCATGGCTGCATATTGTGTAGTGGACACTTTATATTCAGGAAAAATCTAGTAAAAAATTATAATAGACATAATCAGTGGCCATATGATGAGATAGAAAAAGATGGAAGAAGCTTGTCGTATTACTGTACTTAGAAACATAAAAAGAGCAAAGCCATCGGTCCTGAACCTTTCCAGATTATTAGCTACATCAATATCCTGCGCACATAAAGATATGGGGTACATGGGTTTGGAGTGAAAGATCTCGAGTGGCCTGCTGTAGAGCACCAAACGCAATGCAACTGAACACCTCAGTACCTGAGTATACTAAAGCCTATGTGGCTGAATGAGCACAAGTCTCTTAACATCAATTTTTAAAACTTTGGGGGCTTTATAAGAGCAAATGGGGGCTAAATGTGAATGGGATGCTCAAAATGCGCATATAAATCTTATGGTCCGTTGTCGAAAAAACCTTTTGTCCGTGCAGTGTAACTCCTAGTTTATTCTTCACCCTTAACGCCATTAAACACCCTTTGAAATAAAGTGCTATGAGTAGATGCCATGTTCCTGCCTTCCCTGAGTGTGAACATGGTCTGTGAACATTGTAACGCATACCAATGGGCATGTCGTGAAAACTCCACACTCAGCACTCTAATCTAATTCATACAGCTGGACACCTGTCTTGTAAAGTCTAAAAATCTGATACAGTTTAGTTCTAGTGACTTATTTGTGAAATGGTTTTGTGTGACAGTTTTATGACAATCCTTGCACAAGTACATTTTCTGGGTATTGAGCGACAGTTTTGTGTTACCTTTGATTTCTAGCTCTTTACCTTCTGAAGCCAGCGTGGGAGCAGTAAGCATGGGTGGCTGATCAATCCGCCCATATAGCTTACCTGAAATGGAAGAGAAGAACATGGGAGCCCATTATTTATTAAGTCGAAGATCTTCATTTGTTCTTGCCCATTTGTGACACGCAGGTCTAACAGTCGATAAAAGTATATATAGTCTGAAACAATGAACTGATTCGTATGCACTAAGTGCTGTTTATAATTCACTACATTTTCACTAAACTTTCTTTCGGCTTCTTCCATTAGGGGTCGCTACAACGGATCACCCGCATGTTTGATTTGCCACATGTTTTTACGCTGGATGGCCTTCCTAACGCAACCCTCCCCATTTATACGGGCTTGGGACCGGCACTAAGGCTTGTGCAACCCTAATGGCTGGGGTTGGTTCCCTGATCGGGAATCAAACCCGGGCCGCAGCGGTGAGAGCGCCGCATCCTAACCACTAGACCACCATGGGACTACATTTTAACAAACTAAACTAAATAACTAAATTTTGTGACAATCTAACTGTCTATTTAAATATGTGAAATTGAAAATTACTACGATAATATCATACTGTTCTTAAACAGTTCTAATACTTATTATTATTATTATTATTATTATTATTATTAATATTATTATTATTATTATTATTATTATTATTATTATATTAGTAATAAACTTCAACTTCAAACTTCAAACTTCAACAACACTAAAATAAAACAGGCCCAAAGAAGTAAAGGTGAAAAATAAACCTGTGTGTGGTTACTCACCTTTGCACCGGCCCCTGTTGGCTAACGTCAGTGTACGATCCTTGCATTTTGCCCTCTGTAGCTCACAGGCCGTATCGTAACTCCGTCCATCTGAGCCACACACTGGTTTGGTTTGACTTTTTGAGCAGCTTATTGGGCAGTGACTGTCTCTATCCCCAATCAACCACTACACACACACACACACACACACACACACACATATACAAAAAGCACGATGTATGGTACAGTTGGTTAAATCTCCAAATAAATGGCACATTGTTATAAACCAATATTGACAGCATGCTTTGGTCCTCTAATTCCACATAATTTGCAGTGATTTAAATAATAATATTCTCACTATTTCTTAAAGACACGTCCTATTTTTATCACAATAGAGCATTATTTAATGTTATGGAATGTCTGAGAGACAAGTCCGTTATTGCCGTTTTCTCATCAGTCTTTTTTTACTCCTTTGAAAAGGAGTTTTAAAGATTTAACAGAGTTTTACCACTAAAAGAAGAAAAGCACTCTGATCCCATCTGTGCTGCTACCATTTACATGAATCATGTGTCTGGAAAAGCTGAATCCAAGTTGCTCAAAGTGCTATTACTGCTGATGTACTAAATGTTATCCAAACAAAACTAAAGATTTAATAAGCAGTCAGATGGATCTATTCGTGCCGTGTAGATAAATACAGTTGCAGCGTCATGTGTTTCACAGATTCACAGTCTTAACATTCATGAAATTTTCCCCAGCTGAGCATAACCGCGCAGAATAGAGGCTGTAAATCATGCAGCGGACAACGATAATGGCGTTTCCCTTTGCGCTAAATTAGACACAGTTAGGCCTGTTGTTCTGACAGTAATGACCACACATTATTCATCTCCCCACAGTTCCCTCAAACATTCAAACAGTTTCACGATTTGGTGTTGGCGACTCCAGCACAAAAAAAGCCAGGCGAATAAATACTTAATGTCATGCGAGGAATGAGATATTGCTCTAGAAACACACTGTAGTCTGCTTAACACCCGATTCATTTGTGCTGTATTGCTGTCCAGTGGTCGGTCGATCAGCAGGAGAGTTAGGTTACACTAAGAAATGGCGCTAGATTAAAAACAGCTGACCGTTTCTCAGCAGAAATGCACTTAGTCACTAATCCTCCAAATGTAAAAGCAAATTGGTTAAGCCTTTGGTGGATCTAAGTTTACGTTCGTCACTCGTGTAACTGCATACCTCTTCTGTTGGTTTCAATGTACTGTTTGGATAATTCAATGTCGTTACGAAATAACGTACTTTAAAACGGCCGAATGATGAATTATTCCTTGTATGATTTCCAGCCCTATTCTGCCGTCTCAGACAAAATCACACGTTGTAAAATAATTCTTGAGGTCGTTTGAAAGGCACCAGCAGGAGGATTGCATAGGAGGATGCAAACATCTGCAAATATAGAAATATCCAATAAAATGTTTTATATCTAAAAAACTACTTCAGTAATTTGAGCTACAGGAGCTCGTCTGTTGGATCAGAGCCAGCCTTCGCTCCCCACATGCATCAATGAGCATCGGTCGCCTATAACGACCATTTTTGATCGATTCTGACTACTGCAGTCCGGTAACGTCCCACACGAGCTGCAGTTGCTCTGATTTCAGTCGTCTAGCCGTCACCATTTGGGACTTGTCAAACTCCTTACGCTTGCCCATTTCTCCTGCTTTTAACTAGTAGAACTAAAATATTAAATGTATTTAATTTGTGCAAATTCATTGATTATCTAATTTAATCAATTTAATAAAATGTGTATTGCATTAAATTGATTTATGCTATTTTATTTTTAGAAAAAATATTATAAAATATTATTTTATATATTATTTAATTCACAGTTGTACCTGTAATATTTTTTTAAAAGGTACAACTGTGAATTAAATAATTGTGAAAGTTGTGTTTTGCCTTTTAAAGTGCTTTATAACCATCATTTGTCTGTGCAAAGGAAAGTACAGAGTCAGAAGCATTATTACTGCTACTTAAACTGTACAAATCCATATTATGGTGAGAAACACTTTATTTAAGGAAAGAGAAAAGACAGTCCATCATTACTGTAAACAATTCCAGGAAGGAAAACCAAAAGCTACCTCTTTGCTGGTAAACACTGTTTTAGTCAAAATTGAATGCACACTTAACCAGCATGGCTACGACTGAATTTTGAGGCGAAATGACATCCCATTTGGTTTGCAGTTCATGTACTTAGATTTGTTTTCAACAGGACAATGACTCTAAACACACCTCTGTGTTAAGCAGGAGCTATACGTTTTAGAAGGAGAATGATGAAGTGCTGCATCAAATGACCTGGCATCCACAATTCCCCATTTTCGGTGGATTGGGATGAGTTGGGTCAGAGACTGAACGAAAGGTGGCCAACAAGCACTCAACACCTCTGTGAACCTCTGGAAACTCAAGATGGTTGAAAAGCCATTTTAGGTAACTACCTAATGAGGCTGACTACGAGAATGCCAAGAGTGTGCAAAGCTGTCATCAAAGTAAAAGGTACCTGCTTTGAACAATCGGAAATATAAAACACTGCACTCACCCGAATATCATTAACTTGTATTGACCTCAAAATACACAGAATATTAGTAAACCATGATATAACAAAAGGCTCCATGATTATATACTGTAACTATGATTTGCAGCATGTTTGAAACAGTTCAATAAATCTGAAGCAATATACTGTGTCCGGTCTGAAATTTAAAATGTTCATTCAGGCCCTTAACGTAAATAATAATCAGAAGATATTCATGTGATACAATTTTCCACTTGCACAAAGCAAAAACTTACCATATGGAGTTATTCAAATCAGAGATTTTGTCAGATTTTCATGACTTTTTGGAAAACATTAAATAGACAGCAAACTAACACCTAGGTTTCGATAAACAGAATCCAAACAAATTTGAGTAAATAAATGTTGGACCATTACAGGAAAATATACAGTTTATGGACAAAATATTGTGGACACCTGATCATGTTTTGTTTGTGCTTTTTAAAAATCCAATTCCACATTTGATCCCCATTTGCAGTTATAATAACCTACACTATTCTGGGAAGATGTTCCACTAAATCAGGGGTCACCAACATGGTTTTTCTAAAAAATAGCTCACCATAGCGCCACGTACCAGTGAGCTGCATCTATCTGTTTCCTACCTTGTTAAATCATTGTTGATAATTATTGTGAGAAATCATTATCATAATCAGTGTCTTCACATAGACGAATATCATTAATTATTATTAATAATATATGAATAAAGGTAAATTGAGCAAATTTGTTATTTCAGAAGTGTGTATCAAACTGGTAGCCCTTTAATTAATTATTAAATTAATTTAATTAATTGGTACCCAAGAAGTAGCTCTCAGTCTCAAAAAGGTTGGTGACCCCTGCACTAGTTTATAAAGCAAGCTTGTGAAGATTTTTGCTCACTCATTCATTCTTAAGGGGTGTAGTAGTGTCAGGTACTGATGTAGGTTGGGGAGGCCTGGGGTGTAGTCCCAAAAGTGGTAGGGTTAAGGTTAGAGCTCTATAGCAGGCCACTCAAGATCTTCCACTCCAAACCATGTAAGTCACACTGGAACAGGTTTAGGTCTCCTCGTTTGAAATTGGAAATTGAATGCGTCCGACTTTGTGGTAGTTTGGGGAAGAACCACATAAGGCTGGAAAGTCAGGTGTCCCAATACCTTGGTCCATTTGGTGCACTTTGCTACTGTAATATGTGGTTAGTGAAGGTAGGACACAAATAAACTCAATGTTTGCTTTATAAAAAGCAAATCCAAAAATCAATGCCAAAGTCCATAGCAGGGTTAAGAATTTAAGTGGCCAACACCATGCAGCCCAACACACACTGAAGTCAGGACGACCAGGAAAAAACATCTTAACTATAATAAACAATGAACAATGAAATGAACAATATAAACACACATATTGACAAAGAAACAACAGGGTATAAACATAAAAACTATTCAGGAATTTAACATAGAACAGGGGAACACCATGGCGCAACAAACCAATGACTTGAGGGAAAAAAAAAACACATGGTGATTGTAATATACAAAATCAGATAGAATGATTGTGGTACGATGATAAAAACCGTGACAATTAATTCAGTAATAACAACATGTGTGATCAGCATTTTCATGCCACAAAGCCTAATAAATTGACTTTTTTAATGTTCTAAGTCAATCGTTGAGACTTTAATGTCTCCGTTGAGTCAAAAATAAATAAATTAGCAGACTTTCTGATCACAAGTCAGAGCCATAGTAAAAATCCCATTATTTTAGGCTATAAGCAGAGAAAAAACAAGCTAAACTTTCAAGTAAATTAATTAATAATTAGTTTTTCTGGATTTATTATAATGGCCCAAAGCCTGTAGACATTCGACTGTATAATGCTACTGTTATTTACTCAGTAGCTACTGAACATAGCCTTGTTATTTATTTATTTTACTGTACACGTACAATATTTACATATTCACTACATGTTGATAATTTGCACAATGCTACTATTTGCTTTTGTGGTAGATACTAAATGGAATTGCTGAGTAACTGCACCATGCAATGATAATAATGCTGTTGTACCTGTATCTATGTTCGTATGTACGTAAACCTTCCTCAAACACCGAAAACAATGTCAATAGCACCGTAATGCACAGTATGTCTTTGTAAAAAGTCCAATCACACTGAAACTAAGAGGCCTAAACATTTTTCAGACATGACAATGCTGCTGTTCATGGAGATATGGTTCACCTATGGTTCATCCCTGAGACTAACTTTAACCCCACTGAACCCCTCTGGTATAAACCAGAACCGTCATAATCTGATTTCACTTTATAATGTGTCACAAGCACAAATTTCCTCAAATACGCTCCAAAATCTAGCGGAAAGCCTTCCCAGAAGAGTGGATGTTATTGTAATAATAAATGAATAAATACGCTTGAATCTGTCTACAAGTCATAAGTTTAGTAAATTAATAATAAACATACCACATTCAAATGTTATACACTACCGTACTGTACTTCATGTTCTAAATACATAATTCAATCTGATTATGACCCCATAGTTGAAAACAGAATTTGAAAACAAATCTCTCCAGAAATTTGAAAAAGGGTTCCTTCTGCAAACACTCCGACTCCGCTTTACAAGCTCTCGTGATGTAGTTGTGCGACCATAAAATTAACTATGGATTTTACTCCTGCTGGATAAGATTACATTCTGGATGGTATTACAACAAAACATAAAACCTTTTCGCTGCAAGTGAAAATATTTATAGCATATTTACCTACGTAGTAACCACACATTTATGATGGAAGCAGGGAGGCGATGCTTTTTTTTTTTCAATCGTCAACCTGAAAGCGATGAGAAGAGCACGGCAAGCTTTTTTTTTTTTTTAAGCTCTAATTTCCTTCTGGGAAACCATCCTCTTAATTACATTCAACTGCAGGCTACACATTTTGATAATGTGCTTGAAATGCTTGCAATATTATTTTTGGATTTAAAAACTTTAAGTTCTGGCCTGAGTGGTAGAAGACTACCATAAAAAATGATTCTGATGGGCTTGCTAATGATTATCAGCCAAAGTGGAACTTCAAAAAAGAAACGATGAGAAAACATCAAGTGAGGGAGACAAAAGGAACAAAGCGATGATCAGTGCTAAGTGTGAGTTCAGATTTTTTTAAAGCCAGTATACCGGTAGTAGAAAAATTGGACTATGTATAACATCAGGTTATTACACAGAATACAGTGTACTGTAATGTTCACAATATGATGTTCCTTGTTCATTTATTTAAATGTCATATTCCTCTGTTTTTTTCTTCTACACACAGAAACAAAAAATAAAAAAGATAAATAAAAGAAAAATCATTTTTGTTGATTTATTGCTTTGCTTTAAGAGTGCTTAAGCATTCTTTCTTTGTTTATTCCTCCTTTTCTGCACATATATAAACTAAATATGCAACTAGATACCAACTAGCTTGTGAGTGAGGCCTCCTTGAAGTGATACAATTTACTTGTTTGATTAGGAAAAAAAAGAATGCATTAATTAAACAAACAAAAATAATAATAATATAATTGGAACCTACATTAATATTAAATTTTTTTATATACAGTATATTTACTTTAAATCCCTGTCATATGTTAAATAAATAATCTTCCTACATCATATACTCAGTGTCATACTTTTATCATCTACACATCTGACTTCATTTTTGCTTTTCAATTCCCGTTACAAGGTCTTTTAGGGCACAGAACTGAGACATACATGCATCCTGTTCATTCACACCACCCTGGTTACACCCAGGCCTTGTTAATTTAACTCGGAAACAATAGAAATCTTGAAAATGATGAGGCCACCCAGGATACAGGAAGGACTCAGGCCAACTGAGAGAAAAGGAATATGGGAAAGTATTGAGCAACACACAAAGCCTCTGAAGTGTGATGATAGACAAAGACAGCAAAGGAAAGGGTTTTGAGAATAACGATCTCCGTTATGGCGGAAAATGACGGTCTTGGAGGAAGTACGGGTTAGCGATCTCCCTTATCATTTGGTAGCTGTCGTATGAGAGGGCATGAGAATTGGCAGGTGACCAGCTAGTACTAAAAAAGCGCCTTTGCAACAGAATCGGTCTCAAAAGAGAACCAAGGTTTACGTGGAGCTCATTCTCTATATGCAGGACTTACACACAAGTCTGATTAAACACCACATTTTTATTGTCCATAAATATTAGGATCAAGTTTACAAGTTGCTCATCTTATCTTGGACAAAAAACAATCCAATGATCTAAAATCATTACTCATAAGACTTGATCATGTAGCTGCTTTTTAAGTTTTTCCCCACTGGGAGCAAAACAGTAATAAAGACTGACTCTATTTGCCGGTTCATCAGTCAGTTCTGACTACTTATGGCACAATAAATTGTAAATTTTATAATACATGACTTTGGTTAGGCTTTTGTAATCCATGTACACATGGCAGAAATAATTAACACATGCTTGATCTTATATCCGATCTAAATTAGTGACCCTGAAAAAGCCATTAAAGCCCATCATTTTTAAGAATTTGTAATTTTACTTAAATGGGGTCAGGGGATCAAGAGATGCAGAGATAAGGGGCTTCAAGATCAAGGAAACGGACATGCTTGCGTATTTACTGTAGTGTGTGATATTAGTGTAAGCATATGGTATAAATCCCACACAAATCGTTTATGTTTATTTTATGTTTATTCCCGAAGAACCGAAAAAGAAAAGTGACTGACGATGAGGAAAGAATTCAGATTTGTATGAAAAATGTAGATTCAGGTTAGCAGATGACGCTCGCTTCAGAGTCGGTTGTAGAACGTTCTCAGACGTGGCTTCGTTCATATAAACTCCATCACTCTTTTTCCTTATAATTCCTATAAATACGTTGAAATCAGGTTCATCCTTCTATATCTTGTCACGTTTCATGAAGGGCAATGAGGTTTAGCAAATAACAAACATGTAGGAAGAAAAAAAAAAAAAGATTTTCCAGCGATACACTTCTCAGGGGAGGGAAAAAAAAAGGGTTGCTTTATCCTGTTGTAATTGAAGGCTCTGGGAGGCTGGCAATCTCGCCGGCGTTTCCCACAGTGTGCCATATCACTCGTCTGATACCCACTGCTATCTCTCCATAGCGAAATGCCTTACCACTGACCCAGAACACATTCTCTGTGTCAGAAAGCCTCCCTGATCCAAATCCCAGCTGTCTTTCATTGTGTGTCGAGTACACAGCCAGCCTTCTATCCTCTCTCGCTCGCTCTCACACACACACACACACACACACACACACACACACACACACACACACACACACACACACTTACACACTTTCTGTATCTTTCAGTCTCTCACTTTCTTTCAAAGACTCTGCCCAACTGAGCTGTCTGCCTTCTGTCTGTTGGTAGTAAGTGTCAGCATGTCACACAAAGAAAAGACACTGTTAAAAGCATGCTGTAAAATGTAATACTGGACATGCTCAGTGTCTCTCTGTCTCGGTCTCTCTGTCTCTAATACACACACATTGTACATTTGCTGCCTGTGTGGGTCGTGATGTTGAGCTAATTAAAAGAGAGCTGGGAAAGGTACAGGGACCAGACTCTGGATCTGTAAGGCACTGAGAATGCACTCTTGGCACACACTTGTCTGCATTGGTTCATCATGGAGCTTTACAAGGCTTTCTGGTGATGCACTAGCACAGGTATGCTGCACACGCGGCATCTGAGCTCATCGGTAATTTACACCTTTTTTTTTCTTTTCTTTTTTGAATTTTATTACCCAGCCTCCAACCTCAGCGATCTTTAATAGGTGCTTAAAACGAACGTGCGACCGCCCCTTAAAGCAGCGTGAACCAGATTGATGGAAAACATCAATCGCTTTGCAAAGGCCTGAGGATCAAGTCTGCTATCCATACCGTTCTTTTAAGTAAGATTTGAAAACAAGAAAAAAATAAATAAATACAATGAATTATTCAGAGGTTTTGTCATGGAAAGTTTGACATGCTGAAACAGAACGTATTTGGGCATATATCGCAATTGTGAATCTGGTCTGGTGGAGCTTTTTTTTAATCCGGTGGCCAGAATTCAATTATACTACCAAGATGAAATCATAGTAGAATCTTTGGTCTACAGTGTTTATTCTTAAACATATCATTGTATTTCACTGTAGTACAGCCAAACGCCCAGATGGTCTTGCTCAATTTTATTCATGAACAGAGCTTCACTGTAAAAAAATGAAAAAAAAAAAAAGAAAAAGATTTGAAAAAATAAATAAATAAATAAATATATACATAAATCTTAAATGTGGGCAAATATATATTTCTTTATTTTTCATTATGAGATTATTACAAAAACATTATTCCATTTGAATAATATTTTTTAATGCTTTTACTAATCACAAGCTTTAAATTTTCTTAGTTTAAAAACAGCTAAATTTGTTGTTTTCTAAAAACAACATTATTCAAAATTACGGGGAAAAAAAATAACAATAAACTAAAAATATTTTAATATGTAAAATAATGTAAAAACTTGTATATTTGGTTCGTTATAATCTTATAAGGAATAATAGATGTATTTGATAGTATTTTGGATCATTCCTCATGCTAGGATGTCATTTTTTCTCTATTGTATTTAGTTTGACATGCATGACGGTGTTTTCAAATTCTCTTTTCAAAATCGTGTCACCAGGAAAGTTATATTAAACTTTACATTTATTTATTTGGTAAGTCTATGTATCTGATGTCCAAGTGAAACAGAATTCGATCCAAGCACAGAGCTGTTACAGGAACCAACAGTTACGGTTTGGGCCAAATGGCCAAATACAAGAACAAGAGAGAGCGCAAATCACTCACACACACCCACACACACACACACAAACACACACATACAAACAAAGAGGGAAAGAAACAACTTGTGTGGTGTAGGACCGGTCACACAGCAAAATAGGCTTGTGATTGATGATCAAAAATGTTTTTGGTGAATGTGTCAGTTATTTTCAGAAAAACAGGACATTTGTAAGATAATTGAACTAAATGAACTGCTTTATTTTAGAGCCTATATTAAAAAACTTCTGCGAAATGACTTCATGGGGTTTTTAAGTCGAGGACAGAACTGAAAAAAGCTGAGGTAAGCCAAAGGTACAAGTGGCCAACTGCCCTCCACAAACAAAACTAACATACTGAGAAACATTAACATACACTGTACTTCTTTGGAAAAAGCACCAAATGCAAGCAAGGTCAAATGAAAACGATTAGGGTTTTAATGCTCCTAAAAACAAATCACTAGTCAGAAAATAACCACTAAAAGCTTCATATTTGACCATTTTGTGTTTTCCTAATTTTTTTACTTTAACCTTGGACACTTCGACTAATAAGTGGTAAATGGTTTGTTAATACTTTTCATAGGGTTTGTTTTTAAGCTATTGGATATTCATAGTGAACTGATTGTATAATATTTGGTACAGAGATCAGCACAAACAAATGGTACTACTTGAATTGGTGTCTTAAACAGCATGTCTTGCCTTATATATTAGTTTTGGATATAAACCCCCAATTCCAAAAGGTTTGGGACACTGTATAAAATGTCATTTAAAATCAGAATACAATGATTTGCAAATCTCATAAACCCTATTTTATTCACAACAAAACATATCAAATATATACATTTTTAACTGAGGAAATGTACAATTTTAAGGAAAAAAATAAGGTAGTTTGTAATTTGATGGCTGCAACACGTCTCAATAAAGTTGGAACAGGGGACCAAAGTCTGGAAAAACATAAGTGATATTAAAATGAAACAATTAAACTAATTTGGCTAATTGACAATAGGTCAGTAAGATGAATGGGTATAAATCGTGTACAGTATGTTAGAGAGATAGAGTCTCACAGAAATAAAGATGGGCAGAGTTTCACCAACTCTTCTTGTTCTTCCCTTTGTTGCCCCATGCCATCAAATTTGAAATGAGCTCATTTTGTGCATAAAAGTGTAAAATGTCTCAATTTCAACATTTGTTATGTTCTCTACGTTCTATTGTAAATAAAACATTGGCTCATGTGATTTCAAATTCTAATGAAATACAAGCCACCCAGGTCGCATCCCTGTAGACCAATGATCCTATAGTCCTAATGATTATAGAAGATGTTTCATTCAATTTGGTTCTTCAGCATTTGTGGCTTTGACAGTTACTTGACCTTTGCTCCATCACTCTGGGTTATAATCGGTCTCAATGACATTAAACTAATCTGTGTTCATTTAGTGGTAGTGGTTAAGATATTGGACTTCTGATCTGAAGGTTGTGAGTTCGAAGCCCAAGTTGCCAGTGCTGGTCCCCTGAGCAAGGCTTTTAACCCTCATGTGCTTAGAATATGAATAAGACAATTGTAAATCGATTTTGATAAAGGCGTCTCCGAAATGCCAGAAATGTAGTTGACGATTGACTCTTCTTTCTGACAGTGTAATTGTCCTTCGCTGACTTGCATAGTTACCTGCAAAATCTTACTTAGCCTTCTGTTTCGGTTATTTTTTTATTTTCATTTTATTGTTTTAACACACTGTCCAGGCCTAATTAATGACAACTAGGTGAGGATGATGGACTTCTGATCGGTAGGTGATGAGTTCAAATCCCAGCCCTTGAGCAGATCTGATTTGTTTAGATTCTATTTAATGATACTGTACATGGCAGTATTCATATTAGGACTGTAAAATATACAGGTTTAAACACGGATGAAACGTCAGATCTTAGATCTGTATTCCTTTTACTGTACTCTCTTTTCTCTGATTGATTTTTCAGATGCATGCACCTTGTCCAACACAAATACTGTAGATCTTGTTTTTTTATTAGCATTTTATTCATTTTACAGCTGGGTGCTTCCCAAGGTAGTGTTGAGAAACATCTCTTGGGGCTAAAAGCATAACAGAGAACACATGTTGCTATTGGACATTTAACCCTTACGCTATCCAATAAATCACACATACTATGTTGCGCTTTTGAAAAAGAGAAACAAGATGTTCAATTATCATTTACTCTTCATTTATGTCATATAGTGAGAGTTCTTTGGTGTTCTGATTACTGAAAGATTTCAGAGTTATAAAGGGCATGACAGACCCTTTTCTCTTTTTGACTCTTTTACGAGAGCGATACAAGGGTCATGTTTGTCCAATTGTGAAATAAACAGTTTTCCTTTGGCATTTATACACTTCAAGTGGATGATATCAAACTAGATGTTGAAAAACAGAATTTTTTTTAACCTCTATCTTCACAGTGGTATGAAAACGTGTATGCCCTAGACCTAAGGCCCTCAGTTCTGATTACATGCAGAAATCTCACTGTACATTTCCTCCGGTGGACAGGAAGTTGATTGGAATTTGACTTTCTGTCAACCGGATATGCAGAATCCGTTTATTGGCTTGAATGCACCTTCCAGCACGGCGCTCATAACTCCCCATAAAGCTTTCCGTTCTCACAACCGTCAGATAAGTTTGCTCTAATGAGGCACGAAGGGGAGGAGAGGGTTTTTTTAAGCGTTTATTAAAACTCCAGCTTTTTTTTTATATCATAACCCCTTTGACCTCCAGTAATGATTACACCGGGGTGTTTTTCAAAAACCTCTCAGGCACGAGAGGGAGGATTTGTTTAGTATTGCCGACTTTTTCTTTTTTTCTCTTATAGAACACACACACACACACACACACACACACACACACACACACACACACACACAGACACCACCTGTTAAAAGAGTCATCTTGTCTCGGGAAGCCCAGTAACTGTCAAGTGTGAATAGAAATATCTTTTTCAGTGTTAAATCGAGAAAAGAAAAGTAAGAAAAGATTCTTGTGCTGGAAACTTAAGCAATTCATTATCTTGAAATTGCTCCTGATGCAATACTGTTGTTTTTGCTTCATAAAATACCAAGATGAACAGACTCTTTCACAAGTGAATAAAATGCTTTGGTGCCCCGAAACCTTAAAAAATATATCGATTAAAACTGCTAAATTGAACGTTCCAAATTAGACGTTCCCTATGTTTTCATCAGCATTTAAGCTGAACAGATGCTTTCACATGAATTAACCTTCTTTATATATATATATATATATATATATATATATATATATATATATATATATATATATATATGGCAATGCATTGCTTTGTCACTGATTCGTCTATGAGTCAACACACCCTCAGGCCACATTTATGACAGTCCCCAGTCTGACATCCCGCCAACCTCTCTTTTGCTCTCATCCTACGTTTTCTGGCTTTTTCTGCCTCTCTTTCGCACACATTCACTCATTCTCTGTGGTCTCTGTGGCTCATTAAACAGACATTATCTGAAAAAGCCAATCTTGCCAAATCATTCTTGGGCCTAAAACGCTGGCCCGTCAGGTACTTGAGGTTTCCTTTCCTCTCGCAGATGGAAAAAATGCTGTAACTGGGGCACATTGTAGAGTTTTGTCTGGCCAGTGTCATATCATTGATTCAGACCAGAGTATAAAAGGGGAGTACACACAAAAAAAAAAGAGAGAGCGAGAAAGAGAGAGCGAAGAGAAAGTGAGCGAGGAAAGAATAAAGCTCATCGCCATGACTCAGTCTTTCTCACTTGTGAAAATGACGGCCTGACAAATAAATGGAAAACAAAAGCTGAACGAAGGAAAAGTATTGCTTTTAAATACAGCTATATTGTGCTACCATTCAGGACATCCCCACACACACACACACACACACACACACACACACACACACAAACTGATTCAGCTGTGAGAAAAAGAAATCCACAATGTTGCCTTTGTTAAAATTGTAAAAAAAAAAATTGCAGAGCCAAGAAAGCAACCGCTCGCTTCTTTCTTACAACCCAGAGGGGTGCAAGGGGAGCAATAGACATATACCACAAAAGGGCAATGGGTTCAGTGAAGTATCACCGGAAACCCGATGGACAATGTGGAATCATCTATACACAGCTGGACCGTGCAGCATCAATAAATAAATCCAGCCTGGTTTGTTCCTGTGTCAGTGTTATGCATGTTTAGTAATCAGTATAAATGCCTAGAATAGGTCGAGTCTCGGTGTGCACCATCTCATATGGATATTGTAGTGTTGTCTATATTTTCTCTGTGGTGTGTGGAGAGTCAGAGGTCAGATCTCTTTCAAAGAAATGGTGGTTTGGTTTTTGGAGGTTTTTCGGGCTGCTATCAAAAAAATCCCAGTGACACCACATCCTACTTGAGTGCTTGCACAAAACCCAGAATGTTGTGTTTCATCCTGTCTCAGTCATGCTGAGCAAACCACGAGTTTTGATGCAACTCTGATCGCGCGTGTAAATATAGGATTAACAAATGTCCGAATATGTGCAGTCGTCGTATATGTATTTGATAGTTTGATTTTTTTAAAGTGTCAAAAGAACATCATGTATTGTCTACAGATACTCAGAGCTCGGATGTCAGTATTTTATTGAAAATGAGTTCATAAATAGGATGAGAACATTCTTCATGATTCATACTATATAAAATAACACCGGCTTTATATTCGGTTTAATTCAATTCGGTTTTATTTGTATAGGGCTTGTAACGAGTTACATGATCCCAAAGCAGCTTTACAAAGATAACGAGGTTACAAATTCTCAATTAAGAGGTTTCTTATATATCTATACGATTATCCCTTATAAGTTCATCCCTAATGAGCGAGACAGTGGCGACAGTGGTAAGGAAATGGTATGAGGAAGGAAACTTCAAAACTCAAAAGAGAACTTTAATTCAGTTCAGTTTTATTTGCATTGCAATTTTAACAATATCCAAAAGCGGCTTTAAACAGATAGGTGGATTCTGAAGTAACGTATATATATATATGTTATGAACTTATATGTATAAGAATGTATACGTTCACTGTCTATAAGTTTATCACTTATAAATGTATCCCTAATGAGCAAGCCAGAGGTGAGGAAAAACTCCCTGAGAAATGAGAATAAAAAATCTCGACAGACTCAAAGGGTGACACCAAATGTCCATTCATTGTACTTCGTGCATCCTTAGAGCTGTTGAAAACTGAGATATTCATCCCATGCATTGAATTTTCTTCGCACCAAACCGGCAGATGTTTAAAGTACAAAGAGAAGAAACAGATTTCGTGGCTTTCAGGTATGTGAGACAGGTCGGAAAGTCATGTGACTCGTTCAGGTGCATGCATGTGACTATTTGTTGGATAAATTAAAGCAAATAAATGATGATTAAGGTGCAATGGATGTAGAAATACTTGTAGATGATTAATCCTATAGTGAAAATGTGTGTGTGCTGTGACGCTGACAGCTTATGTGTTTCTACAGATTGGTGAGGACTAACAAGGTGACAGACAGACAGACAGACAGACAGACAGACAGGCAGACAGACAGACAGACAGACATACAGACAGACAGATAGATAGACAACTAAACAGACAGACAGACAGATAGATAGATAACTAAACAGACAGACAGACAGACAGACAGAGACAGACAGACAGACAGACAGACAGACAGATAGATAGATAGATAGATAGATAGATAGATAGATAACTAAACAGACAGACAGACAGACAGACAGACAGACAGACAGACAGATAGATAAATAACTAAACAGACAGACAGACAGACAGACAGATAGATAGATAGATAGATCTTTTTGGTTACTGGGATTAAAGTGGTTTGATTCAGGTGTTATCATTAATGAATCAATCATCAGCAAACATTTAATTAAACAGTTATAATTAATAAGGACTATATCGGAGAGTCCTTACCAGGACTAAGACAAAAGTGTGAGCGCGCGTGCGGGGCCGTGCGTGCGTGAGCGCGCGTGCTTTTTCTCACTCACCCGCTGACCGTTGGATCTCTGCGGCGGCACGAACAGGGTCAGAGAACACAGAAGAACCCAGTGAGGAGGAAACATGGTTCCGAAAGCCCAACACTCACTCTTACGGACGAGTCAAACAGTTACTGAGCAGAAATTCCCCACCCAAAAAAAAAAGTCCTCTTCTGGTCCACTTTTTGTTCTCCTCGGCCACCGGTGTCTGTCTTCTTAAGGTGTGTATGAAGGTGCGGGTTTACACGGCGCTCGCGCTCGTTCAATGACCGGTGATCGCCATAGCAACCTGCTTTTATCCTCCGGGACGCGCGCGCGCTCCTCCTGCGGCAGCTACAGGTTGAATCCGCTCACTTTCTCTTTTGGCGCTCATTTAAAAACCCAGGAGGCGGGACTAACGGGGATGATGGACATTAGAACTGTCCAATAATGAACCAACCACGCTTTAGATATTTTACCTGTAATGGGCATAGATAGATGATAGATAGATAGATAGATAGATAGATAGATAGATAGATAGATAGATAGATAGATAGATAGATAGATAGATAGATAGATAGATAGATAGATAGATAGATAGATGAAATATATTTTATAATATATATTATATTTATAATATATGTTGAACATTTTAACACGTTTTTTTGTCTTATCGACTTTAAGAAAGAGTCTTTGGATGTGCTTTTATAGCTGATATGTCATTAGGACAGTTTCTTGGGTATTACACAACATTTAAAAGTACGACGTGACTTATTATTACATTATTTACAATAATTGTAAACAAAATAACTCGCTATGGTATGAGAGAAAATATTCAGATTTGCCACCATGTTGTTGGTTATTGTTGTAATACAGCATGCCCTCATACTGCTTGATTTCGAGCACAGTGTTGCTGGCATTTTTTCTGGGTTTCCGTCGTATGTATAATGTAGTTCCTGTGTATATAATATATATATATATATATATATATATATATATATATATATATATATATATATATATATATATATATATATATATATGTATAAATATATTTGATCAATATTTATTTGTATCATTGTATATATTGTATTAAATAAGCAAAACAATTGTACAGTGTGTTAGAATTTGGTTGACCATATAGACAAACCTGAATATGATCATGTTCCTAAAATATAGGAATGACAAAATTAATGAATGAATAAATAAATGAATGAATGGATCAAATCAAATACAAAGCCAACTTTAATATGAATATGCAAAATATGAAAATCTCTTCATGCTAATTATGCAAAAAAAAAAAAAACTTTTGAACAATGGGAAAAATGTTACTTACAATGTTGTACCTTTAAATTTTTATTTTACCTGTATGTTCCCTGTGTGTGTGTGTGTGTGTGTGTGTGTGTGTGTGTGTGTGTGTGTGTGTGTGTGTGTGTTTGAAAGTGTGAAGCCGAGACAGAAGGGCTTTGAGTCGTGTGCAGGTGTCCTGCCCCCCTCCTGTTCCCTCAACTTGCTTTCACTCTGGTACACACCCACACACACACACACACACACACACACACACACACACACATACACAATAGGTCATTATGGTTAAGAGATTAGCACTGAACAGGGTTTTAATGAGATAGAACAATATCTGTACTTGATTGATTTTTTTTGTAGGGATATGTGGTATCACAAGTGCAGAGCTGGGCTGTGTCCTGATCCATGCCTGAATCTCTCCCTGGGGGCTTTAGCTGGGCTGAACTACTCCTCCCTGTGCCAGCTGGTCCACTCCTGTGTGTAGTTATTCTGGGGAAAAGGGAGGGCATGGCTGTGAGGGGAGATCAAGAGCGTCTAATGGAATGTTAACGAGATCACTTAATGTTCTGTATCCACTTTCGCTCTGCCCTCTCTATTTTAACTGTGCCCTCACACCAGGCAAAAGAACAGTGTGGAAACAAAGTGCTGCTCAAGTAGAAAGTTGCCCAACACAGTATGGTGTTGTCACTTGGCCTGGGTTTGAAACA
This sequence comes from Silurus meridionalis, assembly GCF_014805685.1. Lineage (NCBI taxonomy): Eukaryota > Metazoa > Chordata > Actinopteri > Siluriformes > Siluridae > Silurus > Silurus meridionalis. The sequence goes on along the minus strand of NC_060891.1, from coordinate 22,865,794 downwards.
TCTGCTTGACAAAGGGAGAGGTGGGGAAGAATTAATCCACGAACCCGAAAGGACTTGCACTGCCCAATTATCACGCCGGCCCTTTTTGAAAGAGCCTCAATTCACTGTCCAATGTCTGTTTTTTCAGAAACAGACCCACCAGAAAATCAGCAGGTGTCTGTAGACAGTGCCTGCCAACTCGGGTTTAATTATCACCAGGCTGTGCTCGTTGCATGCCTTTAATCAGCATTGATGAACAGATGAGAGAATGCCTCCCCTGCTTGGATATTAATTTGATGTCTAAGATAAGCATGACAAGCCCAGTTCATGTTCAGGGATCACAATACCTGTTTTTCTTTTTTTTCATTCAGTTCGTTTTGTGAAATTAGACATCTGGAGCGAGCTTTATTGTGGTTTTGCCAGATCAAGGGGGAAATTTCTTTCTGGCTATTTTTTATACTTAAACGATTTGAAACTCTTATGTTATTGTTCTTTTTTTTTTTTTATTAAAATTTGAATTATTTCTGAAGAACATAGTATACTTTCACAGCGTTTCTATAACACACTCCAGGCTACTTTTTTAACCTCTACATTTCTGGAACATCAAGGACATATACAGTATATATATATATATATATATATATATATATATATATATATATATATATATATATATATATATATATATACACATTTATTGAAATTCGACATCATCATTTGTGATCCGTGTTTCAAGCCCATAATCATTCCATGTCTGTTGTGAACAGGAAGCAGAGGAAACAGAACAGCTGTCATTATTTAAACATTTAAAAAAAATATAGAATTCCTTTACTAATTTGTGTAATTTGTGTAATTTATATTTTAAGTTGACAATTTTTTATCACTAATTATTTTAAAAAAAAAGTGCATTTTGACCAAATTATGAAATTGTAATGCTTAAAATGTTTCACTTACATGCAAAAATCTTCCTGTTTCTCAAAATGTAATCTTTAACATATACAGTTTTTCTGCTTTTACTTACAACCAATTGGTGGTGGTGTTTTACTCCACAAAAACGAACAAAAAAAGAAAAAACTAATTTTTGCGATAAAAGACAGCCGTGTTGCATTTAATACTTGTAGTCAACTATTTGGATTACTTTTGTAGATAATCATGCAAAAACAAAAAGAGAAATGTTCCCCTATAGTAAAAAATTATTGATTGATACAGTACATTTGTATATTTCTAGCGCCTTTTCAGGGAAGTAAATAAAAGTCAAGCAGGATAAAGGAAAGAAAGAGGAGAATGGACAAAGAGGGGACTTCATAGACAAAAATGTGAGGTCAGAAGGAGAGTCTACTCCCTTTAAAGCCTCTCATCTGGCTTTCATTTGATGAATTCCACATCTTTTACATGTTCTGGTTGCAGTAGGTTTCTCGCTCCCGAATCAGATGTGCCTCTTCATTACAAATCTCCCTGACTACTGAAACGCATTTTTCCTTCTATGTAAGTACTTAAATGCTCAAAAAAAATTTTCCAACCCTGTCATTGTTGCACCTTATGTAATCCTAAAAAAAAAGTAGAAAGAAGGAGCGAGTGAGGAAGTGCAGAGGGAATCTGGGTGTGAAAAGGGCTATTGAGACAGGGCTTGGGTGTCCAGCACCTGTGCTGCCTATTCACCCAAATGTTTACACACTGTCATTCACAATTAATGGTTCTCCAAAGTTGGGCTGCCTGCCCTCCACAGGGCCCCGCAGACTCTTTCTGGGCCCTTATGAGTGCCTAATTGAGCATGCCACACTCCTGATTGAATTAACAGCTTGGTTTCTGGAACCCTTTCTCTATTGCAAAGGGGATTCTCTTCATCCGAGCCAGAAAAAGTGACAGTGAGAGTGAACAAAGAAGCTGGGAGTTGTCAAAACTGTCAGGAAAACGTGGCCCTTGCTGTTGACAAAATCCACGATGAAAATGTCAACTGGGGGCATGCAGAGGTCCCAGTCTTCATGAGAACAAGCCTGCCTGGAGGACACAGGGTTCTACAGTAGGGCCGATTTATTTTCCAAAGTACTAAATGACTGCTAAACTCAATCTGAACATAATTCTGAATATGTAGTATCCTGGTATATCAATTATTACCTTTAATTAATTATTATTTTTTAAATCTAACAATATACGATAAGATATACCTTTATTCGTCCCACAGTGGGGACATTTTTTAAATGTATCTAATATAATCAACGTTTTATTCCACGCATTCGGAGAACATTTTCTTTTAATTCGACTATTGAAAATTAAATATATAATCCAATTAACTATATACATATATTGGTACGATGATGTGATATGATGAATTTTTTACTCCTTGACATGTAGAAAAATAGCACCTTAGGGCTCGTGACTGAGTACTCTAACTTCACTATGTATCTCACCTCTCTATGACCCTAGCGAGAACACACACGATAATGATACACTAATTGGCACCAATTATGAACCCCATGCTATATCCCATGCCCTAATTTACCAGCCAGCTAGGGCTTTCTCTGTTGCCATTTCATACTTGCTGCTCCTGTGATACGACCGAAAGACAAGGGGGTCAGTTCCAGAAAATCCACACACTGCCCATACACATACACTGGGACATGTTGGACTGAAAGTACATGAGTATATTATTAATGTATAAGTATATATAAATGTTGATTTAAATTACCCTATTAAATATCATCCAGGTCCCTATTAAATGTTTTGCATTTTTTTTTAATTACTTCTATTTATGAATTTAAAAAACAACTTTTATTTAATGAATAATTAACATTTTTATTAGGTTTTATTAAAGACAATTCTGGACATGTCTTCCAACAGAGAATTCAGTAATCCACTATCACCACCATGAACAACATCAACATCATCAACAAAACACCAAAATACACAGTATTATAATATCAATCAAAGCTTTGTGTAATGTGACATGTCAGTAATGTGACACAACAAAACCATAAAATACAACAGTTTACGGTGGGCTCCTCGTGCCACTCTCTAGGGATATCCTCTAGCAACCATATAAACATGAGTGTTGTTCTGTGGCGGAAAAATTCCTGTTTTGTTCGAAGAAATATTTACGCTTGCTCAGATCACTGGAATATTTTGACGCATGCTGACAATAAAATGAGTTGGGTTTTTCCTTGGGAGATGTGTGTGCAAGGTTCAGCTGTTATGAAGAGTAATCGAATGTACTCAGAAATGTCTACAGCTATAATTGAACTGGCAAAAATGAGAGCTTTTCATTTTTGAACAACTCCTCTGAAATGATTTATCATTTTTACTTCACGAGCTCTTTACTAAACACTTATAGATGTAATATAAGTGTCTCAGTGAATAAATAGATGATTGATAGTGATGTCTAGATTCTAGAGTCCTGTTTTCCAATTCATGTAATTCAACTCATTAAATAAGCAAATTGCTAGGGTTCAAGGAAGGAAGCAATGTGTGTGGTGGTGTTTGAGGACTAGGCTTGAAAAACACTGCTCTAGATTAGGCTATTGCACTAATAAATCTTGCTTGCTGCGCTGAGCATGTGGCGCCCCCATGTGTACAGTTGACTGTACTGCAGTTTTGCTTCCAAACAATAAAACACCAAAAAACAAGTCAAGTTATTGCCATTTTAACCATACACAGTGCAGTACACAGTAATACAAAACAACGTTTCCCCAAGACCAAGGTGCAACAGCAAACAACATAAATTAACAAAAGGTACACAAGGAACACAGAAGTACACATAACTCTGAACTAACAACACAAATTGCCCATGTGCAACATTTAGTAAAAAAAAAAAAAAAAAACACGAGACAACATGAGACAGGAAAAATAAACTTCAAATTGTCATTAATATAACTAAATATACATAGGTTTTTTAATTGCATTGTTATAAAGGCATGGAGGGAGATTTGTTGGTCAATAGTGTGTTATCAGAATATAGTTCTCTGGGTTTTGATGGATTTTAAAATTGCACTGGAAAAAAAAAGCATTCTCATATCAGCATGGCAAATAAAAAAACAGAATGAATTAATTAATTGGGTTATAGAGGTAGCATTTTTACTGTAACTCCAAAAATTACATACTTTTGCTAGCCAACTACTGATAAAAAATAATAATAAATTATAACTGTGTACTCAAATTTAAGACAAACATACATAATTACATTAAATATAACAAACATTAATAAATAAATAATAGTATATACAAATGTGTGTGTGTATATATATATATATATATATATATATATATATATATATATATATATATATATATATATATATATATATTTTTTTTTTTTTTTTCTTTTTAATAAATAAAAAAAATAAATCAAACAATAAATCATGAAATAATTACTATGCTATTAATATTATTATTTTTTTATTATTAATATTATTATTATTATTATTATTATTATTATTAATGTTTTCTTTACCAAAGATGAATATTGCATTTTAAACAATAATCATAATAATTATTATAAATAAAAAATAACCATTAAAACGTCAAAGTAGCCAATAAAACATTCATTTAGTATTAGTTGTCAATTTTTATATGTATTAAAAATAATTATAAAATAAAATAAAATAAAATAAAATAAAATAAAGAAATAGTGTGTAGGTGGGTAAGCTAAAGGGTCAGGAGTAATGAGGGATATGTTAAAGGGACAAAGGGGGCGGTTGTGTGGATGTTTTTGTCCTGCAGTCAGAAGGAGGCGCAGTGTGGTGGATGCTGGAGAAGCAGGACGCAGGTGGAGACTGATGATGCTGATGAGGTGGGGAAGAGGATGGTGGGAAAAGAGGAGGACTCTACCCGACATGATTACACCGATTACATTTGTGAACGTGCAAAATCTGTAACCGATCGCTGGCTGTGGGTGTGTGTGTGTGTGTGTGTGTGTGTGTGTGTGTGTAGACCTGGCGGGATTGTGATGTGTTGAGGAGAGAGAGAGAGAGAGAGAGAGAGAGACGCATCGCGGATGCAGGAGGATGCGGTGCTCCTAAGCGCTTATTATGCGGGCTACACGAGTTAGTACATGCACAGCGCTGCACAACGGTTCTACAAATAACCAGCGAGCTGAAAGGTAAGTGTGTATTTGCTTGGTAAGTGTGTATTTAAAGATGCACGACATGTATCTTTTTTCATGCATGGTGTTTCTAATCGCACGGCTCGTGCTCAGTGTGGGGGCCTGCACTGGGCCTGTTCCAGTAACACCAGCTCTCTGTGCTTCATCAGCTCCATTTAGGGTTTCCTTTAAATCATTCAGTCCATTTCTGTTACATCTACACCATGTCACAATGTCTAGTTCAAGGCGATCTTGGTGTTAAAGAGATGTTTGTGAAGTTTTAGTGTATAAACATGAGGCCTGTTTGTTGGGTGTTTCTACTGTATGGTGTATGTGAAGCTCATGATGACGCATTTGAGAAGATTATGTCAGCAATGTAGGGTAGAGAGCATAGAGAGAGAGAGAGAGAGAGAGAGAGAGAGAGAGAGAGAGAGATAGATAGATAGATAGATAATGAGATATAATATTATAAAGAAGTATAGATGCAGTTGTGGCTTCCTAACCAGAGCTGAAGAGTTCATATGCCAGGACAGATAGTTAGAAATGTGGACTCAAGTTGGAGACCTGCTCAACTTCTGTTCCATTAATGTCTAATGTTGTATAACTTACATTCTCCTTTTGGGTTTAAAATTAGAAACTTATCACAGGATTGAGAACCCAAAAGCAGAGGACATTGGTGTTTATTTAGAGGCAGAATCTTTATTACATGTCTCTCTCTCTCTCTCTCTCTCTCTCTCTCTCTATATACTATATGTATGTATATGTCTATATATGTACTATATATATATATATATATATATATATATATATATATATATATATATATATATATATAATTAATAATTAGTTTCATTCATTTTAACAGCACTAATTTTATTAACGTGTGACTAATCCCGTGGGCATTTGTGTTCGACCATTATTATTAAAAATATAAATAAATAAATATAAAAGAGGCATAATTACAACCTTTAAACCTTTAATGCAATACACATTTATTAATCCTTTCTTCAGTCAGACATAAATAAATAATAAACTCAAGTTTCACATAAAATAACAAAAAAGGCAGTGATTCTTCTACTTCATTTTCTTCTTCGTCTTTTTCTTCTCTTCTTTTTCCTCCTCCTCATCTTCTTCTTCATCTTAATTGGTGGTTTGCATTTTTAAGTAGATGATTACCGCCATCTACTGTAGCAATGGATCATAGACTTATATCCCTATCCCCCAGACCAATTATGGTGCACACATCCGTTAATTAAAACCGTCCGTGTGGAAACAAAGCAAAAGTTTATTTTGGTGTCATTATTTATGTAATTTAAAACATTTATTATTATTTTTTAATTTTATGTAACTTTTGTCTTCATGCCCTTTGTTGCATATGGTTTCACTAATAATAAACATACATTTACACAAAGCATATTTGTCCATGCTAATGTTGATTAGAGTCTTAAAAACTTTACAAGTATTAATTTAAAGTGCATTTAGAAAATATAGAAATGTGTGATTAATTATGCGATTAAATATTTTCATTGATTGACAGCCCTAATAGATTTTAGCAAGGCGTTTTATTTAATGGAAAAAAATGTAAAAGCTGGTGTGAAAACCAACATTATTTCTAGTGTCAACTGGTTCTAATCAGAAGTGAATTAGTTGAATGAAGTCGATCTTTGTCCTTTTAGCATTGGATGAGCTTGGTAAAAATACACTTGTAACATTAAACAAACAGCATCATAAAGCTTTTAAACATGGAAAGAATATGGTACAATCACAGATTAGCCAAGAAAAGGCTATTCACCAAAAGTCAGCAACCAGGTCAAAACAGCATTAATCAGAGAAACAACAGTATTCAATATTTTGATTTGTTTCCTGTAGATTCCAGTCAGATAATTTCTAATTGAATCCATAAAAAGTCCTGGATTGTAAGGGTTGTGGAATTTATGCAAATACATATTACTAACAACTATATTCTATTAATTTTGTTTTTCCTTCTTTTTTTCTTATTAAACAGCTCACCATGGTGGATCCACTGGAACCCGAGGACCAGAACAAGATCAAATGCTCATATTTTGTGCCCCCTGCTGCTGCATCGGAAGCCCCGTGTCTACCTAAACAGGATGAAGATGGGAAAAAGGAAAAGTCTGCTCTTAACTCTCAAGAACAAGAACCGAGAGTTGAGACTGAACATAGTCCTCAAGGATGCCAATTACAGAACAGCGAATCTGAGCATCCCAAGCTACATCTAGACCTTTACAACTTTGATTCCCCAGCTGCAGAAGGCAGCCGGTACGTGCTAACCAGCCCTCGTTCTCTCGAGGCATGTGCACGATGTGGAGTCAAACCAGTGGAGCTTCTATCTAGACCTCTGTCTGATTTTGCACGAGAGGCCCCTGTCAATAGCATGCGTGTCGCGACGGGGATGTTTGAAATGTATGAAAAGGACAGACATGCTAAACTCAGACACTGCAGAGAGGAACGAGAAAGAATAGTTCAAGAGGAGAAAAAAAGGGCCCTCCAGGCAACACTGAACAATAGCAGCAGATTGCAGGACTCAGAGAAACCTCAAGGTAATACCAGCACTGGAGTGACTAAGCAAACCAATCATGGTTCTGTTTCCTCTGATCCCATTGCCAAAAAGTCACCTGCTAGCAGTGGCCCAACAAAACCACAATCTACACCAGTTTCACAGCCCACCTCCAAAAATATACCTCAGTGCTCAGAGGAAAAAGCAAAAATATCTCCTTTATTTTCAAGTTCATGTAGTAAAATTATTGCAGCTCCATCTTTAGCAGTGCGTCCAATAAGCACTGGACACACTTATAAAGAGATATCTGTAAAACAGCCTAAAATACTATCTACTGTGTCTGCTGGAAGGACGCAAGGATCCATATCTCCAAAAGCAATTACATCAACAACAGGAGCACCAGTGTCCAAAAAACCACCTATCACCCTATTAAAGTCTGCAAACACTTTTCCTAGGTCCACACCAAAGCCTTCCCCGTTTCCAAGGATGTCTTCATCTCTTGCGCCAGTTGTATCGAAATCGGCCGCACAAAGCCCTGCTAATGGCATCACTAGTCCATTTACTCAGCACAATGGGCACATTATGTCCCTGTCAAAAGCCAGAGAGAGAAGCCATTCTTTAGAGTCCTTACAAAGAAGAAAGGAAGAGGTTACCTCTTCTAATACTTCAACCACTACCACAACAACAACCACATGTGCCTCTTCAGAGTCAGCATCCTCCTCTTACAGCTGGGAAGGGGCACGGGATCACTGGGGTAAGACCTCGAGTCCTCGTGCTCGCACCTTAGCTACTTTCAACTCTCTGATGGGCCGAAGTTTAAGCTTGGGAGACCTGAGTCACTCTCCACAGACTACACAGAAGGTAGAGCGCATTGTAAAAGAGGTCAAGCGGCGAGGCCTCAAGGCAGTTCCAGAACGTGACCGTAAGATTGCAGCATTAATGCTAGCCAGGTACCAAGAAGAAGATATTATGAGTCAGACACGATACGTTGCACACTTGCAGTGGGACAGTGAACGGCGAATAGAGGAGCTGCGGCGTGAACGTGAAGATCGAGATAAACAGCGAGCAGTGCTTCAATGCCATCGAGCATGGCAGTCTCAATTTTCCACCAGGCAGCGAAGACTCAGCCAGCAGGAACGAGAGGCAGCAGCAGCCAAGTTACGCCGTGTGGCCGAAAGTGAGGAGCGATGGCGGGAATTAGCTGAGCAACAAGAGCGAAGCAGATTGCAAAAATTGCAGCAGGCAGCTCGTGAAGAGAAGCTGAAGAAGTCTATGCAGGAGCAGAACCTCAAATCCTTGGAAGAGGAGCGGGCGGCTTTGCTGGAGCACGAAAAGGTGCTCATCAAAGAGAAGCTAACCATTGCAGAGTTGAAGAGGCAGGAGCGAGAGCACCAGATGTTGGAGGAGCTCCGTGGCCTCAATCGAGCGGAAAAGCGTCGGCATATAGCACTCATCGAAGAGATCGAGCGCCGCAAAGCAGACGAGCTTGAAGAAACCCGGCGGACAACGGAACAGAAGCTGAGCCGCTCACTGGAGAACTATGAGCAGATACAGGAGCGACGAGGACAAGAGCTGCGGGAAAAAGCCAAGCGTGAAGAACAGCAGATCCAGAAAGCTAAAAAGGCTGCTGAGCAGCGCGAGCGGCAACAAAAAGAGCAGATGGAGGCCAGGGCAAAGGAAGCGGTGAAGCGGGTACAGCAGGCCGCCATGCTTGCAGAGGAGAGGGCCAGAGAAAAAGCCCAGCGTGCTGTCCAGAGCAGACTGGAGAAAGAGCGCATTCAGAAGCTTAATCGTCAGAAAGTAGAGGAAGAGGAGAAGCAGAGGAGGCTGGAGTTGCTTCAATCAATAGAGCGCAAGCTTGAGAAGAGCGAACAGATATTCCGTGAAAAACGTGCCGTATTAGAAAGCGCCCGCTCAGTAGCACGTGCCTCCTTCCACGTCCGGGACCGAGTGCGAGAAGAGACCAACATGCGCACCTTTGACAAGATGGTCCTGGAAGCGCAGCTGCAGGCTAGTTTGGATGAAAAGTGAGATGTCTTCTCTCTACATTGAGCTAATAATTGAAATGAGCACCTTGTTGCTCCACGGCAGTGTCATCACAAAACTGGACCCACAGCTTTGCTGAAACATATCTCTTCACAGAATCATGTTTCTTCTCCAACTCTTGAGCCATTTATCATGAACAAAATACATTTCTCTTAGTTTGCTAACTGTTGGTTGTGCGTGAACGAGTCGCTTGCAGTGGTATGCCTGTTTTCATAACATGGCAAAAAGCCCCACTTATCTGAAGACTGTTTATAAAGAGTTCGTTGTTCACTATTTAGCAAAGTCACCATTTCATCACAAATCAATGACTTATTTTGTTTAAACCCTAAGGAGAGTGCAGAGTGCTTCATAAGACAGATGTGGTTGCATGATATTGATAGAAGTCCCAACCTGACACCTGCTGACGGTAAACAAGGACTTGCCTACGTGTGAAAGACAACGCTGACAGAGCAGGGTTTACGTGAGGACGTGGCAAAGAGTGATCTCAGCAGAGTCCAGCTGCTGATGAAGCAGTGAAGTGTTGGTTCAGCATCAGACTCTATGAACCTGCGCTGACGATCTGCATTCTCTTACAATCAGGTATGCTCAATGTGTCAGAATCTCTCTTGATCGTTTATTTAAAGGAGCAGTGGTCAATCATCCTACTTCTGCTTTTTAGTATATGTACATTTATGTACAAAAAGACTAGCTATTGCAAACTCAATGGACTTAAAGTTCTATAATGTGCATGGATTGCTGCACTTAGATATTTGTATATATTGCATTTAGAGCATTCGACAGAAGGGACTGAGGGACTTCTGGCTTTGGAGTCTATCCAAAACATGCCCTCATATAATTTATTTAGATCAGGGACAAAGAAACTGAGGAAACTCATTTGGAAAACCGTATGCCTTTATGGATGGCTTGCTTGTGTAGGCTTTCTGTCCGTTTTGTTTTTTGTTTTTTGTTTTTTAGATACTCCCAATGCCCCTTCACTACACCCAGTCTCAGTGTGTTTGAAAAGGAACATTATTACAGTCAGTAAAAAAGCCTACTCACAAGAAACAGACAAAAGTAGTAGCAGGGACCATTGGAGAAGTCTGTGAAGCAGATGATAAGGTGCTAAGCTAAGGTCTGTCTGGACAGGTATGAAATTACAGTCCTTATAAATCAAGTAGACCTTTTTTTTTTTTTTTATCAGGGCAGTGGTTGTGAGTTTAAATCCCAGCCAAACCAATTTTTTACTCCTGGGCCCTTAGCAGCTCAGTTGTATGAATGATATAAATGTAAGTCGCGCTGGATAATGGTGGCTGTCGTAAATGTAATGCTTTGGATTACCCACTTTTATAAGAATACTGTATATAATGCATGCTAACTCCCTTGCAGCTAATAATAGGAAAGTAAAATATCTATCACTGTTAGTAACAGTCAGATTCGCAGAGATTTACCTAAAGACAAAAAGAAAAAAGACACCGTAGCAAATTAATATAAATTCTCATGGGGTTTTCAGCCATCACTGCTAGTTTCCATCGCTGAAACGGTGTTAGCTAACAACGATAAATAATTAGCACTAATAGTGACTAATGAGACCTTAAAAGCACAAGCACACACCATGCTAAAATGCAACGATCTACTCTGTCAGAAGTAAAAAGAAAATTGCAGTTGTACACTTGGCTAACAAGGTTTTAACCAAAAAGACTGGATAAGACTGTAGAAAGAACATTACTTATAATCTAATACTCCAGTACTCATGTTAGTTCTCACTCTCCAGTGTTCTGTATTGTTAAAAGATTTATGATCAAACTCTTGATGTCACCCAAATGAGGATGGGTTCCCCTTTTGAGTCTGGTTCCTCTCAAGGTTTCTTCCTCATAACATCGAAGGGAGTTTTTCCTTGCCACAGTCACCATGGCTGCTCATCAGGGATAAATACACACCATTCACCTTGACTGTTGATTTCTGTAAAGCTGCTTTGAGACAATGTCTGTTGTGAAAAGCGCTATAAAAATAAACTTGACTTGACTTGACGTATATGGCAGGTTGCTCTGGATATTTGTAATGAAATGTAATAAATATTTAGAGACCTAATATTTAATTATAAATCATTAACCTGTTATAAATGATTACATACTTCTCCGTTTTTTTATTGTTTTTTTTCTCTGAAAATGATATCCAGCTTTCAGATTTAGCGCAAGTACACAACAGTTGAAGTACATTTTGTGCCCACAGTTCACCATTTGAATACAAAAAAGTTGCAGCAGTCAGATAATCTGGACCTGAAATTGACAAATTGTACAATTGCGTAATCTTCCTGCCTGGAAAAAATGGGAACTCAGAAATGGAAAAAGCCTGAGACACATTCAGTAGTTGCCATAGCAATGTGCAGTTAAAACAGTGGCCCAGGCCTTTGATGAATTCCCAAAGGATCAGGGGAATGTGGGTGGGAGGGCACAGGATCTACTGTAGAAGCGTTCTCTCTTACTGCTAATAGACCAAAGAGGCACCTCATCAAAGTACATCTTTGGAGGGCAGAAGAAGAGTACAGATAAATAATGGTGGTACAGAATTGCTGGCTAGTGCTAAAATATTGGTTAAGAAATGAAAAATCTGATTTTATATAGTGCAAAAAAAATATTCAACCACCTTAAAAGTCAACAGGATTACAAATGTCTCTTATACAGATGAGATGCTTATAAAGTTTTTTTTTTATCAATATTTATTATTTATCCATTTTTCGGACTGTGGTGAGACCTGTGATGTATGGTTTAGAGACAGTGGTATTGAGTAAAAGACAGGAGGCGGAGCTGAAGGTAGCAGAGCTGAAGATGTTGAGGTTTTCGTTGGGAGTGTCGAGGATGGACAGGATTAGAAACAAGTTTATTAGAGGGACAGTGCATGTACAATGTTTTGAAGACAAGGTGAGGGAGGCGAGATTGAGATGATTTGGACATGTGCAGAGGAGGGACATGGGGCATATCGGTAGGAGAATGCTGAGGATGGAGCCACCAGAAAGGAGGAAAAGAGTAAGACCAAAAAGGAAGTTTATGGAGGTGGTGAGGGAAGACATGCTGGTAGTTGGGTTGAAAGAGGCAGACCTCTAATGGGAGAAGCCGAAAGAAGAAGAAGAAGATTTATTATTTATCCGCAAAACTGGAAATGCTTAATTATTCAAGACTATACTGTATGGGTTTTTTTTGTATGTTTCTACCAGCTTTGTGTGCACTGTTTGGGAGTGATTTTCACCCATTCTTCCAGATGAATTTGCTCCAGTTTCTTTCAGATTGTTGGACTGTTTTTAAACAGATAATCAATCTGGACTTTACCTTAATTTTTTCTAACTGTCACAAGTAACCCAGCTTCTGAAGATGTAAATAAAAGCATAAAGGATGATGTTACACAAACCATATTATACTTTAGGGCTGATATAAATTGAGGTATTACATTTGAAACTTACTACTGTGAAACTTCTAGCCATCAAATATATTGATATTGGCCACTATTCTTGACTATTTAAACAGCAGCAAATCAGTATGGACTTTCATGAGGTTTGCAGCTGTCTCTTATCGTGAAGAATTAATTAAAATAAAATGTTATCATACAAAAAAAAACAACAAAAATGACTGCTTCATTGAGTAACTCTTGTGCATTCATATCGCTTTTTTAGCAATAATTTCTTTCTAGTCAACCTTGCATCCAGTCAGCAATTTTGATGTGCTTCTGTCTGTCTACCTACATAGCAAACTACCTCACCCTGTTTCCCTCACTAGTCTGGATCACTCTTTTGCACTTATGCTGCCTGTCTGTCTGTCTGTTTATCCATCCATCCATCCACCGTCTATCTACCTACCTCTTTCCCTCAATGTAGTTTTTCCCATCATTCATCACAAAGTTAAGAGAAAGGACCATGCCCAAGTAGTGCTTGAGTGGTGTGATACAGCTTCCACTTCCTCACTATTGATCCAGCAGTGCCTTACTGGGATGCCAATCCACTTAAATATCATTTTATACCTTCGTTCTAAGTGAAATTCTATTACCTTGTCATTAACTTAATTTGAATGCCCCAGTCTCCATTTTCACTCACCTCCAGACTCTCAGTGTCTTCATTGAGATGTTTTTTCTTGTTCAGAAAATGCGTGCTGCTTTAAAAAATTTGGTATTTGAATGGTTTTTGTTAGACACCATGTTTCCCCAGTCTTGGCAAGCATTCCTTTATATTTATGACGAACACCACAACACACTGTATTTCGAGACATACAATGCATTGCTCTTAATTTGCTTGGTCTCTTAATTAAAGGAAAACCTAACAAGCTAAGAAGATTTTAGGTCCTGCTGTGGGTATTCGTATTATTTCTACATTTAGTGCACTGATGTACACTTCTGAAACAAATACAACACAGCATTACTGATTGTACATTAGTGTAATAATTAAATGACGTTTGAGTAATTAATTTTATGAGAATCTTTATCGATGGTGTATTGCAGTGGTCCCCAACCTTTTTTGCACCATGGACCAGTTTAATGTCAGACAATATTTTCACGGACCGGTTTAATGTCGGACAATATTTTCACGGACCGGCCTTTAAGGTGTGGTGGATAAATGCAATGAAATAAAATAATACGACCGGGGGTTGGGGACCACTGGTGTATTGTATTTCACATTTTCCCTGGCATAATTGCTTTTTCCTCGGACATGGGATTTTTATAATATTTAGACAAAAGTATTTGGAAACTTGAGCCATATTTACAGTGAGGAAAATAAGTATTTGAACACCCTGCTATTTTGCAAGTTCTCCCACTTAGAAATCATGGAGGAGTCTGAAATTGTCATCGTAGGTGCATGTCCACTGTGAGAGACATAATCTAAAAAAAAAAATCCAGATCACAATCACAAATCACAATGTATGATTTTTTAACTATTTATTTGTATGATACAGCTGCAAATAAGTATTTGAACACCTGAGAAAGTCAATGTTAATATTTGGTACTGTAGCCTTTGCAATTACAGAGGTCAAACGTTTCCTGTAGTTTTTCACCAGGTTTGCACACACTGCAGAAGGGATTTTGGCCCACTACACAGATCTTCTCTAGATCAGTCAGGTTTCTGGCCTGTCGCTGAGAAACACGGAGTTTGAGCTCCCTCCAAAGATTCTCTATTGGGTTTAGGTCTGGAGACTGGCTAGGCCCCGCCAGAACCTTGATATGCTTCTTACAGAGCCACTCCTTGGTTATCGACCCATCTTCAATGCTCTAACTGAGGGAAGGAGGTTGTTCCCCAAAATCTTGCAATACATGGCCCCGGTCATCCTCTCCTTAATACAGTGCAGTCGCCCTGTCCCATGTGCTGAAAAACACCCCCAAAGCATGATGCTACCACCCCCATGCTTCACAGTAGGGATGGTGTTCTTGGGATGGTACTCATCATTCTTCTTCCTCCAAACACATTTAGTGGAATTATGACCCAAAAGTTCTATTTTGGTCTCATCTGACCACATGACTTTCTCCCATGACTCCTCTGGATCATCCAAATGGTCATTGGCAAACTTAAGACGTGCCTGGACATGTGCTGGTTTAAGCAGGGGAACCTTCCGTGCCATGCATGATTTCAAACCATGACGTCTTAGTGTATTACCAACAATAACCTTGGAAACAGTGGTCCCAGCTCTTTTCAGGTCATTGACCAGCTCCTCCCATGTAGTTCTGG
This sequence comes from Silurus meridionalis, assembly GCF_014805685.1. Taxonomy (NCBI): domain Eukaryota; kingdom Metazoa; phylum Chordata; class Actinopteri; order Siluriformes; family Siluridae; genus Silurus; species Silurus meridionalis. The sequence continues at coordinate 22,850,497 of NC_060891.1, read as the reverse complement.
GCTGATTTCTCACCTTCCTTAAGATCATTGAGACCCCACGAGGTGAGATCTTACATGGAGCCCCAGTCCGAGGGAGATTGACAGTCATGTTTAGCTTCTTCCATTTTCTAATGATTGCTCCAACAGTGGACCTTTTTTCACCAAGCTGCTTGGCAATTTCCCGTAGCCCTTTCAGCCTTGTGGAGGTGTACAATTTTGTCTCTAGTGTCTTTGGACAGCTCTTTGGTCTTGGCCATGTTAGTAGTTGGATTCTTACTGATTGTATGGGGTGGACAGGTGTCTTTATGCAGCTAACGACCTCAAACATGTGCATCTAATTTAGGATAATAAATGTAGTGGAGGTGGACTCCACTACACTCGCTCTGGATAAGGGCGTCTGCTAAATGCCGCAAATGTAAATGTAAATGTAAATGGACATCTCAAAGGCAGACTAACAGGTCTTTGAGGGTCAGAATTCTAGCTGATAGACAGGTGTTCAAATACTTATTTGCAGCTGTATCATACAAATAAATAGTTTAAAAATCATATATTGTGATTTCTGGATTTTTTTTTTAGCTTATGTCTCTCACAGTGGACATGCACCTACGATGACAATTTCAGACCCCTCCATGATTTCTAAGTGGAAGAACTTGCAAAATAGCAGGGTATTCAAAAACTCATTTTACTCACTGTAGTTGTTTCACAAACTGTTACCACAAAGTTTAAGTCACCCAATTGTATAGGATTTCAACAGAATTCAATTTTACCTTCATCTGAACTCGGAAACCCAAACCTGTTCCCACATAAAAATGTGTATAAAGCCAGCTTCATTAAGATATGCTTCACATTAGTTGGAGAAGATCTTCCACTATAGAGCTCTGACTGCAACCCTACTAAACACCTCACCTCACCTATATAAGTGCCTGACTTTGCTAACACACTTGTGGCTGAATGAGCACACTCCAAAATCTAGTGGAACATCTTCCCAGAAGAGTGGAGGTTATTATAAGAGCAAATGGGGATTCATTGTGGACTGGGATGTTCAAAAGCACATACGAATCTTATAGTCAGGTGTCCACAGTTTGTCTATGTAGTTTATAATACCTGGGGTCAACAGTGGTTTCTGTCCAAACCTTCATATGCATATTAATTCCCAAATGTATTGTGCTGAAAGTCAATACTAAAGTTATATTTTGTTTGTTTCATATGTTTATGTACTGTAGGTGTGAAGATGATGAAGGTGGCCTCCGCTGCATGAGCTGCAGACTGCTCATAATAAACGCACAAGGATGATAATGCGTGAGAACTCCTATTCCGCTCTAATTTCACATCGGTTAGGATACGTGTGACTGTAATACACATTTAAATGAAATATTTTCAGATATCCAGCTACAGAATCAGGCATAGAGAACATTTTTAAATGGGATAAAAGCTCTTCGTCATACCATTGCTGGGGTTCTGTTACAGTTTAGACTACTAGGAAAAATGCTGTTTGGCCATAATTTTATGTTCAAATTCTTTGCATCATAGTGTGCATCCGCTTGAGCTGTTTCAATTTAGATTGGAAATGCAGGGTATTTCAGTGTATGAAATAAAAATATGAACATTTATGTACAATAGAGTAAAACTCACATATTGGATGATTATTGGCTGTCACAAACTTAATGGTTGATTTATTGATTTATTTGTTTTCCTTTTTTTTAGGAGGTAAAAAAAGTAGGTCCCATTAACTAGTACAATACATCATTAGCTTTAATGCTAAAACTGAAACGATTACATTTGTGTATCAGTCAAGTGCTGTTTTTTTTGGTCCAACACCACATTTTAGTTAAAATATTAAAGCTGTTTTAAGAAGAAGACGGTGAAGACACAAAAACAACTAAACAGACGGATCTGTTCGAAATATATGATCAAACCCGCTTACAACTGTACTGTTTTGTGAATAGGATGCTGTATGAATGATTAAGAGAAATAAAGTCAGTGAATGATAATATGTCTAATTATTTTATTAAATAAATAAATAACAAACAAATAAATAAATTCATAGAAATGTTCTCATTTTGTTTTATGTTTATGAAGTACACAGAATAGAAACATTAAATATTTACTTAATTTAATTTAATATCATGTACACAAAAACTTGCGATATATTTTCATTATTGGCCGATTATACTGTATAATTTTATTTTATAATACCGTAAAACATACAGTATTTTCTAATGTAACTGTCAACTGAGACACAAATCTATCTATCTATCTATCTATCTATCTATCTATCTATCTATCTATCTATCTATCTATCTATCTATATAAGTGGATCAATTCATATATATATATATATATATATATATATATATATATATATATATATATATATATATATATTTATTTATTTATTTATTTATTTTTTTTTTTATTCAGTTATTTGCAAGTTGTAATCATGTATCGCGTATATTGGGATTGTGTTTCATCCCTTTATAGGCATTCTCTAAAAATTTTTACTTTCCTTTGAATATTTATTTGTATTACCTTTTCTTAATATTACACCGTATTTTAATTTTACATTTTACAAGTTTACAGAATAAGATCTGTGAACTAAAAATAAAAATGATTGCTTATTTATCAGGTTTCACACAATACATTTATTTAAGATATATAATATTATACAGTGATATACTGATTATTATGGAGTCCTGTAGAAAATACAATATTGCGTTCTGTCTATTTAAACAGAGTGCAGTGTGCGGGAATGATAAACAAATATTACAGTATTAATGTCATGATTATTATTCATAGGTTTTTACAGTATAACCAGTTTACAGTTGTTTATACGTGGGAAATGTTGAAGACAGAAACGTGATATACATAAAATCAATGAATAAATTTGAAACTATCCTGAAGAAGCAACTAAAGAACAGAGTGATGATAAAAAAAAAGGCTAGTATAATATACATACACACAAACACACATCAAACAGGCATAACATCATAACATTATTACCAGTAAATTGAATAAAACTGATTATCTCTTCATCATGGCACCTGTTAGTGGGTGGGACTTATTAGGCAGCAAGTGAACAATTTGTCCTTAAATTTGATAAGCAGGAGAAATGGGTAAGTTTGATTTGAGGGAGTTTGATTTGAGCAAAGGCCTAATTGTGATGTCTAGACGACCGGGTCAGAGCTTCTCCAAAACTGCAGCTTATGTGGGATGTTCCTGGTCTGCAGTGGTGAGTATCTATCAAATGTGCTCAAAAAAAGAAACACTGGTGAACCGGTGACAGGGTCAAAGGACGTCCGAGGCTCATCAATGCACGTGAGAAGCGAAGGATGGACCGTGTGGTCCGATCCAACAGACGAGCTCCTGTAGCTCAAATTACTGAAGAAGTTAATGCTGTTAATGCTCGACAGGTCAGGACAGTTTTGTCAGCAAAAGGGTGTCCAACGCAATATTAGGCAGGTAGTCATAATGTAATGTCTAGTTGGTGTGTGTATATATATATATATATATATATATATATATATATATATATATATATATATATATATATATATATATATATATATATGGACAAACAAATTTGGATACATATGTGGTTCTGCTCCCAAACTATTGCCGCAAAGCTAAAGGCACACAGTTGTATAGCATTAGTATTACTTTTTCCTTTCACTTCATCTAGGAGACCCAAACCTCTTCCAGCATGACAATGCCCCTGTGCACAAAGCTAGCTCCATGAAGATATCGTATTTAAAGGTTGAACATCTTTGGTATGAATTGGAATGCTGAATACACCCCAGGACTCTTAGTGAAACATCCTTCCAGAAGATTGGAGGTTATTATAACAGCAAACAAGCCAATAAAAGCCAATAAAACAATAAAAGCAATAAAAGCCTCTTGACTTGACTTGAAACGGGGACTAAGTGTGTTTTGATCAGGTAAAATTTGGTATTAGTCGAAAAAGCAAGAACCTGTTCATCCATTTACAAATTTACATCCAAAACTGTGTGCAAATCTTTATTCATTTAGACATCAGTAATCAGACCAGATTGGCGTCGGTTCCTTGCACTGATCTCAGTCATCAGATTGCACTGTGTTTTGTTGGCTGAGAGCCTTATATCCTTTGCTTTGCTGTCTAAAGCAACTGTCCGAGGTTGGATGCTGAGTGGCCTCTTTTAGGTCCTCCAGACTGGAAGTCTCACCATGTGGTCCAGCAAAAGACTGTGATTGTTTCCCTGGAAGTTATACAAAAGAAGTATACCATGAGAAGGTGTTGAATAAATGTACTGATATAGAATGCAACTGCAAGAGAATTTTAAATGTGCTTTTTTACAGCGGCACTCGATGTCGTTGTGTGTTTGTGTGTGCTGTGTACAGTGCCCGCCACTAATATTGGCACCCTTGCTATTATTGAAAATTATAGGAGAAGACCCAGAAGGTTATTTGGGAATGGGAGGTAGAACATTTAGTTAAGTACTGACTAAAAAAAGTACCAATAATTTTGCAACATATTTTTTTGTGGAAAAACTGTATTGTGTTTGCAATTGTTTGATATCCATAAGAGTTTGATATCACAGTCTTCTTTGCCCATATTTACAGTAGCAAGGGTGCTAGTATCATTGGATGGCACCTCATGTGTGTGAAAGAGAAACACTTACGCCACTGTTGCCTGGAAGCATGTCTCTGGATGCGACAGCTCTTAATTCGGCGAGCGGCAGCTTTATGCAAGTACACAGAGTTCTTCATGATGGCAGGAAGCTTGGCTTCGATCTCTGCAGCACATATACACTCCTCAAAGAACTCTAAAAAAGAGAGATAGGGAAAAAAAACATGTCTCAAATAGCAAATGTATTAAAAAGCATAGAAAAGGTCATATTTTTGCATATTGACCTGATATTCACATGTGGGATAAAAGCTCACCTTCATGGCTGACATTTTTTAAGATTAAAAGCATTACAAGATACTTAACAAATGTGGCTTTATTTTTTTTTCGATTTCCTCAGCTTTTTTTATTTACAGGTTGGAAAGTGGGATTACTCATCTGTAAGAAAAATGGTCACAGTTGTATTGTAATTTAATTTCAATTTTTGTTAATTTATAGCTATTTCATTTCTTGATCTCTTTTTTTTTACAGTTAATTTTATTACTTTGACTAAATTGAATACTATTTTTTTTGTATCATTCATTACTTGTAAAAAAAAAATAATCATTTTTTTCTAATGCCCTTCAAACTCACCACCATCTCACTATTTAATGCTTTACTGACCAAAAATAAGGACACAGAATCTTTCCATTCTCAAAACGTTCTGCGTTTATGCCAATATTTCATCACCAGAAACAGCATGAGGAGAGGATAAGTAATGACTACATAAAATCACCCTTCTCATGGGTTTAAATATTCAAATATCATCCATAGTCTACATTAACACACATCGTTAGTTATTAAAATATTGAATTCAGGCATATCCATCTTTCTTTTAGTTTAATTAACTTGGTTTTATTAAACATTGTTTCATAGCTTGGTAATGCTCAAACATTTGACCTTTCACCTTTGCCCTTGTAGTGAGTACGGTTTTCACACTGACTTACCCCGTTTGTTGCGAGAAAAATAAGCATAGAATAGAATAGAATACAATAGAATAGAATAGAATAGAGAATGCTATTAACAAGTAGGAACTGAATGTGGAATGGGATGGTTCAAAAACAGGTACAAATCTTATAGTCAGGTTTCCACAAACTTTTGTCCATGCTGTATACATGAATTTTTATAGTACACCTATTTGTAAAGGGCACAATAAAACACTTTTTTAATGTGTTTAATGTAGGATTATTGTATATCTAATGGTATATATATACGTGTGTGTTTGTGTGAGTGTGTGTAAGTGAGTGTGTGTGTGTGTGTGTGTGTGTGTGTGTGTGTGTGTGTGTGTGTGTGTGGCAAATAAAATTTTCTTCTCTATAATGGAAATGAATGAAATTAACACAAAACAACTACAAAAAACAAAAAAGCATAGTGGATCGAATTAACGTGTTATTTTTGGGTACACTCACTACGAAGGTGGCTGACTTCTCCTATCATCCTCTCATCTCTTTCTCGGCTGCGCTCCAAACAGTTCAACCCCTGTTCCAGGTTCTTTAGGGCCTCCTCTGCCATCTGCAACCTGCGTTCTAACTCTGCCCTGGATTCCATTTCAGCCTGGTCACACACACACACACACACACACACACACACACACACACACACACACACACACACACACACAGATACATTACTTACATGACATAATTATATGGACCTAAAGGAAGATGTATGGAACATAGATGGTATAGTTGAGCAATGTTTCACTGGAGAGAAGAACGATGTAGTGGAGTGTGGAGATGAACCATCGATTAAGTTTTTCCCCACTCAGAAGTAACTTAATGATAATGGATATATGTGCAGAGAGAGGAGAGAGAAGCGAGAGAAAAGAGATTCTATGAAATGTAATAGCAGATTAGGTTGTGAGAAGCGCACAGAAACGCCATTACAGTCTCTAAGACTCCGCATTTGATCTGAAAGGACTGAATTTTTACTTTGTTTTTTGTTTTTTAGTGATGTATGATGTAAAGGAAACATTTGAGTCCGTGTTTGGGCCAAATGCACATAATGAAGACTTTAAACATGCCTTGAAAATGTGCCAAGTTTCACTGATATTCCATAATAATCACAAAATGAAAAAAATAGTTGAAATGGTATTATGTTAGGAATGTGATATTTGACATATGCTGGTGTCATGATAACATTAAAACCACCAGCCAAATAATGAGTAGGTCCCACATGTGCTGGCAAAACAGCTGTGACCTGTCAAGGCATGGACTCCACAAGACCTCTTAAAGTGTGCTAGCGGATCTGGCACCAAAATGTTAAGTAGTAAATCTTTTAAGTCTTGCAGGTTGCAAAGTAAGGTCTCCATGGGTCAAACCTGCTTGTCAGATCCCATAGATGCTCAATCCGATTAAAATCTGGGGAATTTAGAAGCCAACACCTTGAACTCTTGGCTCCTCAAACCATTCCTGAAGAATGTATGCAGTGTAGCAGGAAGCATTATCTTGGTAAATAAGTTATTACCATTTCCATAAAGGATTGTATCTTGATCAACAACAATGTCAGGACCCAAGGCATCATATTGCTGGCTTGTCTTCCTCCCATAATTTCTTTCATTCTAGTGCAATCTCTTCCTCAGGTAAGTGACTCACACACCTGGTCATCCACATGACAAAACATAATGTAATTCATCAGACCAGGCCAGCTGACATTGCTTTATGATTAAGTTTTGATGCTCACATGCTCTATTGTACATTTGTTTATTAGTGTATACAAGAGGTTTTACTAATTAATCAGCACCGATAGATGACTGCTGGATATATCTCCAAAATCCATACATATAGTTTTTCCGGGTTGTGTTATACAGCATAAGAGCGGCCCCTGGTGGCAAAATACTGAAATAATGTTTATTTAAAGTGTCTTTTTTAATTCATTTTGGATGTCAATGTTTTTATTTATTTGGAGTTGTTTCACTTTGCATACATATATATTTTATACTTTTATTTTCCTCAATATTTATTACCATTATTAGTATATTCATTTAGCACATTTTCATGATTCAGTACAGTTTTTTTTTTTTATATTGAAAATAAAGTACGGTTTTATTTAATGTGTTATGTTTCTTTTTATTCAGTGTCAATTTTAAAAACTATCTGTTGATTAATTGGTTATTGGCAAGTATGATCCAACCTAGCTATCGGTAAAATCCACTGGTCGACCGCTAGTGTACTGTATGCTCTATATTCCAAGAAAAAAATGGGGTCTCTGTTGGGCTAAATCAAATATGTGTCCTCAGAAGAAAAAAAGAAAAAGAAAGTAGTATCCAACTGTTCACACCTATATTACTGCTTGACACAGTGTGGAGTCCTCGCTACTCCGTTTCATGCCTCAGGGTGCAATACAGATGAAGTAATTATAAGCAAGGGACCCACCTTGAGCTCAGCTTCAGCCTGCTGTTTATCAGCTGTTAGCTGACTGAGGGACTGCTGAAGTGCTTGAGCCTGACTCGAGTAAAACTCTCTCTCCTCCTGCAGTACATGAGCTCGCTGCTCATTCTGTCTCAGCCTGCAGAGGGAGACACAGAGCAGCTCTCAACATCCTACACTGAGGGTAGTGTCAGTAATATATGAAAAGAAAATTACACTATTACATACTGTAAACACAATAAAGAATATCAAACAGTTACCTATAATACATTTTGACATTTGTACACACTTTCAGATGCAAGCAATATGCTAAGCATTTAAAATCTTCTCAATCACAATGCTGTTGAATTCTCAAATCTGATTGGTCAGAACGTGTTGAATTTTCAATAGAAGCAGTTGAAACAGCGAGACTTGTATTAATTATGTTTTTACAAAAAAATATCACTAATGTGGTGAAGTTTTCTGATATCAATCGGAGTCTTTATTACCAGTACCTGATATTTATAAAACAACAGCGAATAATAGATATACGGTATAAATCAAAGAACAATAAACATAGATAAGTGATATGTTCAACTAATTATTATTAAAGCCTTCAGCTAGATACAGCTGTAATTACCTCAGAGGTCATTAAGCAAAATTAGCTGAAGTAAAAGAGTTATGCAGTCACAAAAGTAATTTCTAGCTCCAGGGCAGTCTATATCCTCACTGCTGTGCTTTGTTCATTGGTGTCTGATCAATATGATGGCTGTTTGCAAATCAATGGATATTTCCACTTAGCTGCCTCCAGCCTCCATTAACACTAGTGTAGGCCTGAGTCAGGCATATTGGTTCATTCCTGTACATGCAGTTTGACAAAGCAAAATTGGACTGCTGAACCAATTGGACTGGACTGCTGGATTCATCAACTAGATTGAAAACTAGATTTATGAGGGGCAGATAGCATGATGTTTGTATTTGAGTCTGGATTGGATTATAGTAAAGATCATACCAAAGGTTTGTCATCATACAGTGAAACTAGTTGCTAAATGACTGGAAATACATAAGAAATCATTTGTGATAATTCCAATAATAAAAAATCTGAGCATTTTAATTATAGTTACATTTAAGTTACACTTACAACTACAATAACAATTATAAAACATTAAACCTGGCTCTATTTTTAAAACAAGAAAATAGAAAACGAAACAAAGCTTATCATGTTTCTCATGAAAGTTAGAAATTGTTTTGTCTGTCAGAAATCTTAAACCCGCAGCTGTGCTTCTAATTAATACACAGTTCTGACATTAAAGATTCCTTCCAGACATTAGATTGGATTAGATTGGATTAAAGAAAGGATTATACCAAAAGTATGTCATAATGCCCTAAAACTAGCTGCTATATGACTGCCAATGATATATAGAAAAATTCCATTATTATCATCAATTTTATAAAAGTAAAGGGCATTTTAATTATACTTATACTACTTAAGTCACACTTATAGCTAAAATTACAATGATAAAAGCGTAACCATGCTCTATTATTTTCTGTCTTTTTCAAATTAAGGAAACCAAAACTTGTTAGGTTTCTCATGAAATTAAGTTCTTTTCTCCTGCAGAAATCTTAAACCTGTAGCTGTATCTTGTAGCTGTAACTCCGACTAATACAAAGTTCTAACACTGGAAACTCCTTCCAGACAAAAAGTGTCCTCACAAAAAAGTAGCACATTAGCAACAGTTGCATTTTTTAAAAGTTTCTGTAGAAAAAAAGTTGTTAAGAAATTTTACATTTTTAAAAATTAAACCTGTGATTCTGCTTGCAGCCGTAACTATCAAAACTGCTGTGAAAAAAAAAACCATTTGTGGGTCAGCATCAAGAATTTAACAACACTGTTATCAGAAAAACTAGTACATTTTAATATCGTGGTTTTATTAATATTTTTGTTTTAATACTCTGTGGCTTTTTCAAAATATATCATGGAGAATTATCTAAAAACAGAACACATGAGAAAAAAATCTTCAAGCTTTCTATTATTATTCTTTTTTATACCTCTCTTCTGCCTGCTTCTTTTCACAGAGTAGACATGACATGTGCTCTTCGATGTTTCTCAGGTTGCCCTGTAGCTGCTCCTGTGGTTTTGGGTGTTTAGGGTCTGGAGCAGAAGCCTGGTCCGTCGAATCAATTCTGCCCACCTCTTTCTCTCGGAGCATGTCCAGTGTACGCTGTTTTTCCTTAGAGAGCTCCTGAGCAGTCACATGACACATTGCTTACACACATTAGTGCTCACTTATAACAAAACAAACTTATCTATCTATCCATCCATCCATCCATCCAGACAGACAGACAGACAGACAGACAGACAGACAGACAGACAGACAGACAGATAGATTATGTGAACAAAGGTTTGTGGACACCTAACTATAAGATTCACATTTTTGCTCATTCAACTGCAAGGGTATGTACCCTTTAAGGTCAGGGCTTAGGCCACTTAAGATCTTCCACTCCAAACCATGTAAACCATACGTTCATGCTGCTTAGTTTGTGCACAGGAACACTGCCATGCTGGAACAGGTTTAAGTCTCCTAGTTCAGGAGATTTTCATTTTAATTCTACCAGTCAGGTTTTCTAATACTTTTGTCCACATAGTGTAGATATACATACTGTATATACATGCATAAATATACATGGAGTATATACAGTATTGAGTATACACTGTTCAGTGATGTCATTAAAACCTCAAGCTTAATATCATGTAGGTCCAACTTGTGCCTCCAAAACACAATTGAACCGTTAAGTCCTTTGAAGGTGTGTTGTGGTATCTGGAACCAGGATGTTTCCATTAGGTTCTTTAAGTACTGCAGATTGTGAGGTGGGGTCTTCATGGGGACACACATGTTTGTCCAGCATGCTCAATCAGATTAAGATCTGAGGAATTTTGAGGCCAAGCCAACACCTGTGGCTGCATGATCATGCTCATTGAGGCCATTGCCATTAGATAATACATAATCAGAACAGAACAAAAATCATAATTTGGCTATGAAGTCACTTAAATACTTACACTTGCCCATTTTTCCAGGTTTCAACACATCAACTTTGAGAACTGAATGTTTCCTTACTGAATATACCCTTCACAGGTACCACTGCAATGATATAATCAGTGTTTTTCATGTCACCTGTCAGTCCTTTTAATGTTATGTCTGATCACTGTATACTCAAAAGCATTATCAGTAGTAGTTCTGATACATTTCTAAAGAAGCTGCGTACCTCTAGAGACCGCTGGAGCCGAACGGTCAGATGGTTAAGCTCCTCTTTCTCAGACTCGACTCCTTTCAGTGACCGAGCTGTTCCATCCAAATCCCTGAAAACACACTGCAGCATTACAGCGGCGTCAAAATATTTGAGATTTTACTTACTAAAAATAAGATAAAAATATAATTGCGTCAGTAGCTCTACTTTAGTACACTGTTCCATTTGTCACATGAAAAATGTTTCTTCATGACGCACTACATTGAATCTAAATTCATTGTACCACCATATATTTCATTTAAATGGTAATGTAAGTATCCTAGCACAGTTTTCATGCTCATCTCGTACTGATGAAAAACTGACATTTATTAATATACTTTCCGTGCTTTGCTTTAGCACTGCTACAGCTTTTAGTAAATTAAAAACAATGGGGGGAAACACAGAAAATGTATTTAAAATGTTGTCCTGTAACAGCACATTCCCACGTCTTTTATTCGTCTTATAGTGCAGCAATTTGTTAACAGATCAGTTGACTTTGTATGTATGTATGTATTTTTTATATTTTAATCTCTCTCTTTCTTTTCCAGAACCAAAAAAGCTTAAATGCTCCTATAAATGGTCAATAAAAATCACTACAATAACAAACAATTAAAGAAAAAAAAATTAAATTTTTATTTTAAAATTAAAAAAATCATTAAATATCAGCTGTATATTATGTCTCCATCCTTATAATGTCTGTACCTGAAATGTTACTAGAAAAACAAAAATGAATTAAAGCTCTGATTTAAATTATGTTTTTGAAAATTAATCGACACCTGTGCAGTTAAATGGTAAAGATGAAACACGAGGTTAATTCCATGCAGTGATTTGCAGAGACTGACACACACACCGCTTGATCTGCTCCTGCTCAGCTCGAAGCTCCACCAGGACCTCCTCAAACCTCTGCTTCTCTTTCTCCAGCACCTGATTCAGCCGCTCCAGTTCCTACATAGTGTTTGCACAGACACACATACGCAAAGGTCATACAGTCGTTGTGTTCTTCTGGTGGATTGGAGTAAATAGAGGTGGGCTGAGGAATGTAGGAATGTATGTATGTATGTATGGATGTATGCATGTTTTAGATAGATAGATAGATAGATAGATAGATAGATAGATAGATAGATAGATAGATAGATAGATAGATAGATAGATAGATAGATAGATAGATAGATAGATAGATAGATAGATAGATATCCATGGCATCTACCAGAAGTGCAAATAGTAGCAATAAATATGTAGGTATATGTACAGCATGTATATATGTATGTACATATATATATATATATATATATATATATATATATATATATATATATATATATATATATATATATATAAAGCAGGATATACAGATCCATGGCATCTCACACACACACACACACACACACACACACACACTAGACACATTCTACAGTGTGTAGATACACACTGGTTGAGAAAAAAAATCTTAGCAAATATATTCAATATAATCAATATATATCTAAATTCACTATTATAAGAGTACCATAGAACAAATCTAACATTATTCAACATATCTCTAGATATATTTAATAAAGATGCCACTAAAATGATACCCAGTATTGATATCAGTCCAATACCAGATCAAAAATGCTGGATTACATAAAGAAAAAGAAAAAAAAACACTTCAGATATTGTTTCCTGTAACTAAATGATCTGTTTGAAATTGTATATGGAGATGAGATTTATTTTTGGAACTGGCATTGTTTACATATGAATAGATTCTTCTTACGAGTGATTTGAATAAATGTATACCATATATTTTAAAGGTTTTTGGGTGAAAGACATAAATAAAAATAACAAAACAGGTTAAAGCTCAGTAGATTTTTACATAGTATGTGTTTCTGTATTGTCTGAGGTTTCAGAAAAATAGCTGGAGAAACAAAACTGTTTCAAATCTAGAAATAGGTTTTGGTAATCTTACGCATGGATATACTATGTTCATTTGACAATAATCAATTTGATTAATTAAATAAATCATACAAGACTCAATTCAAGATACAAATCTTTGTAGACACCCAACCATATGCTTTGTTAACGTCACATTCTACAATTAGTCCCCATTTCCTCAGATGCTCCACTAGATTTTGGAGTGTGGAGATTTTTGCTCATTCAGGCAACATACGTTGGTGTAAGTAAAGTCAGGTACTGATGTAGGTGAGGTGAGAAGGCCTGGGGTGCAGTCAGCGTTCACATTCATCCCAAAATTGTTCAATAAGGTTGAGATCAGAGCTCTACAGCAGGGTGCTCAAAACATTTTACTCCAACCCATGCAAACCATATCTTCATGAAGCTTGGATTTGTGTACAGGGGCCCTGTCATGCTGGAAGAGGTTTGGGTCAAGGGGAAATTTAATGCTCCCACATACATGTGTGTGCTTCAAACTGCTTGGTAATAGTTTTGGGAAAAACAATGTATGGCTGGAAAAGCCAGGCAGAAAATAGTGTCCAGAAACGTCTCCTTTTATTGTATTTGGCATCATAAAACACACTGTAAGTCCATAGAATCACAGCAAATAATAATACACTAAGAAAAAGCAAAAACAACAACTTGGTGTGTGTAGGTTTAAAATATCTTATTACTAACCGCCTTCTGTTCTCTCTGTAAGCTCAGTTCCTCAGTCTCGACCATCAGTTTATCTGAAGAGAAAAAGAGCACAGTTATACAGTTTTTTAATTCAAGTCATTATCAGTTTTAATTGACTGTATATGTGTATGAATGTATTACTCTTAGTGTTATTTCTTTTACCAACATTGAGTTTTGAAATGTAAAACACAGCATTTCCACGGAAAATAATCGAGTTCAGCCGTGACGCTGAGGCATCCATAATCCTCACCCAGGTACTCCTGTTTCTCTTTGGCCAACTGCAGTCCCTGGGCCTCTAGACTCTCAATCATAGCCTCTCCCAGCTGGGCGTTCTTCCAGGTGCTGAAAATAGATCATCACATTACAAATTACGCAACACACAGCGTTACTATAGCTATACGTCTCGCTTTTCCAGCTCTGAACTGCCGTAATAGAGTTTGGTCAAATAATAAAATTATATTTAGATATGAGTTATGAGCATGCATTCGTTCATTTGCTGTGCATGAACAATAAATCCTGCTTTATTCCAGTCATTTACAAACCTTTGACTAATATTAGGTATGTATGAAAACTTGAAATTAATTTAAAAGGCATTTTTAAATAAGTATGATGAAATGAAATTTTTAACCCATCTACTGTATAGTGCAAAAGCATTCCAAGCATTCCTTGGCCATCACACCCATGTGTGGTTCTTGTCACAATGTTGGAAGCATGCAAATTTCTTTATGCTGTAGCATTTAGGTTTGCCTTTAGTGCTACTAAGAAGCTCCAACCCTATCGAGAACTTGAGATTCATAAAAGACAAAAGGTTGGCGTCCCTGACCTCAGTAATGCTCTTGTGTCTAAATGGTCTATCTAAACAATTACACTCCAAAATCTTGAAAAATCTAGTGGAGGCTGGAATTTAAGAATTGTAATGTTGAAAGTAGGAATGGCATGTTCATCAAGCATTTATTTGCACTTGTCAATTTGCACAATTGCTACTATTGCACTTCTGGGAGATGCTAAACTGCATTTCGTTGCTGTGTACCTGCACTATGCAATAACAATAAAAAATTATTTTTTTATTCCCATTAGTTTATTCTCTTCATTTTGTAGCGTTTCTCTTGGCTGCACTGCTTCCAGTACATGTATGTGGATGTATAAATATTTGTTCAATCAGATTTCAGTATGTGCTACCATGTCAATCTAATCTGCCCAGGGCCTTTAAAGTCTGTTCTGCTGGCTCTTTTACCTTAGACTACATTACCAATAACTCTGTTTCTTTAACCAATTAGATTTCAAATTTGCCTCAGAGAGTCAGCTAGCTGGCCTAGAATAGCGTCAACATTTTTCTGTCCTCTGATTGGTTGGTTAGAGGGAAACTGTTTCAGCCAAGGTCGACTGTCAAAACACAACTGTAGCCCACTGCACACATTAATACATCTGAGTTAGACTTTTTTTGCCTATGGAGGAAGAGAAATGTTGTAGTGTAGAGGTTTGGAGTCTTAACTGGGTTTCTTGCTTTAGTAAAATGGCTCAGGTACCAAATGCACAGCCTGCTAGTGATTATAATATAGTATATTATAGTATAATATAATTATTATTAATACTATTATTAATTATAATAGAGTAAAATATGTACACACAAACACACACATATATATTTTTTTAATTTGCTTGTTTGTTTTTCAAAAACACAACTTGTGCACACACTTGAATTTAGCTAGTTAGCAATTGTGCACAATGAGAAGCAAAAAAAACCTGCCGATGTCGTTTCTCCTCCTTCACAACTCGTATTGATAAAGATATGTTTGTGCAGCACTTTCTGTGAACTCTATCATGATGAAGTCAGAGTTCCCAGAGGAATTTGTGTTATATTACTCCTGTTTTTTTACCCAGCAAAGTTTCATAACTGGGAATTAAGGGCTTTTTTCTCTTTCGCACTCGTGTTCTAAAAAGAATTTTTTTTTTTTTTTTGTAAATACAGCAGATTGCAGTGAGAAAGCTGAAGGGAGAAAACAACTATTTTTGGTTCATGTTTGCCTTAAAATATAGAGGGTTGGGGTCAAACTATCTCGGGCACGGTCCAGGTTTAATTTAAAGCCCAAACCTCTTGCAATGGCAACAGTCTGAATAGATGATGTGACAGAAGGAAGGGACTGAATGTTTTCCCTACTATAAATGAACTTGCTTTTTGTTTCAGGTGCTTGAGATAGCTTTTTGTGCCTGTACCTCCTCCTCCCCCCCACCCCAGTATTCCTGGAATAAACCCCCAGATCCCATACAACCCTGACTTAATAAATCATTCACCAAAAATAGACAAACAAATTATTATTTTTAATCCTACAGGCATGCAAACCTTTGCACTTAACTGTATGCACTTAAGTACTTAGGCTCACACTTTGCCTGATTCCTCCAGCATCTCCAGCCACTGGCTTTGCTCTGACTCGGAATCAGCTGCTAACACTATATCCCCCTGTAAAGGATGATAAAATCAGACTTTGGTAAGAATTTCTTGTCTGGTGTATTTTTAGGTGCCCAAGTGCAACCAAAAGAATTAATCATACATTAAATTCCTCATGATTTATAACCATGGTAAAAGGCATGCCCTGATCCTCCTTAGGCTCAACCACACATCCACCGAGAGGAATAACTCCCTGTGAAAACAACAGGATTGTAAGTAAACAACAAAAAAAGAAAGAAAGAAAGAAACAGACAACAAGCTGGAGGGATATGACTAATATTAGCAGCAAATGTTGTTCGGATTTCGGATTGAATTTTAGAATGAAAACGGACACTCACCTTTGGATGGATGTTGAAGTATCTGTTAGCTTCAAAGTTTCTTTTCTCGCTCTCAGCATAGTAGAGCAGAAAGCTGTCTTTGATAATAAAGAATCTATTTAATTTGAAAGAAAAAGATATTCAATGTAATGCATGTACTATTCATTTAGCCATAATTCAGCATTTGATCATTGCAAATACACTGCTGTAAAATTCTTGATGAATATTGTTCAAAATCTATATTTTTTATTATTTTTTTAAAATACTTTATTGAACCCACAAGGAAATTGTTATTTTGTCACATATCTAAGCGATTAAGGCAGCTGGCTTCAAAATGCAGCCATGTTACAGTGCCCCTAGAGGATAGAGAGGGTCAAGGGGGCCTTGTTTGGGGGTCCCAAGGGTGGCAGCTTGGCAAATCCAAAGGTTTAAACCCATGACCTTCCAAGGAGTTATCCAGAGCTTTAACCACTGAGCTACAACTTCCCTAATTGATAAGATACTGTCATCTGTCACATATACATTACAGCACAGTGGAATTCTTTCTTTACATATCCCAGCTTATTAGAAACAGGGTGAGAGATGATACAGAGCCCCTGGTGCAGGAGAGGATTAGGGGGCTTGCTCATAGGCCGAACAGTGGAAGCTTGGTGATACTGTGGCTTCCAATCAGTGACTCAAGGCATTAACTATTGAGCTACCAAATTCCCTCCTTGATTTATTTTCCATAACTGCAGCTGTAGTTACAACTGTATTTGGCAATTACCGGCATACACAATGTTTTGCATTTATTTTACTACACAACCCTTCCTACACTAAAAACTCATTCACATTGACTTCTGTCAGATACTCCACATAAGCTGATTAAAATCAATCAATAAATAAATTAAAAATAGTCTTGTAATCGCTGATATGGCAAAGTTCTGAGGAGCATCTTTTTCCCGATTGAGTTCTTCCTTGTTTCATGGACCCTCTACAACATTTAATCAATGCAGTCAATTCTTCTTCTCATTGATCACATTTATGATGTAACATTTCTTTCCTGATAGGAGTGATCTCTTCAATGTTGGCTCTGATCTACAGTGAAAGGGGATGATAACAATGTAAAAACTTTGTGCTTTAGCCTTTATAGTAAGCAGATCACAATCCAATTGTCCACCGATGGGATTTTTTTATTGAATGATGTATTAGACATTCTATACTTTCAAAATGAATCAATCAATAAGAAGAATTTTTACACATTAATTCAATATAGTTCAAGAGACTTGGATCTGAAACAGAGTCTCTACAGAGCTGTTTTGGAGGCTTTGAGATTTTTCCCTATTCATTTATCACTCGTCAGTATTAAGTTGGTGATTTTAATACATTTATCAATACACTTTATGATGCACACTGTTTAGTCTGTACAAAGAGAATAAAGATTTTGGACTCTTTTTTAAATGTGAAGATAATGAAGAAAATTAAGAAAATAAAGTACCAGGACCAATAACGAACCTCAGGCACTACACAGGTAATAATGATAAATACATTCTCTGTTCTAGGACAGAGTAAAAAAAGTACATAAATTGCTCTATACTTCCTCTACCTTGAGTCCGCCTGCATGACTCATCATCTTTAGGAAAAAACCCATTTAGATGATTAAAATCCCTAAATAAACCTATGTATACAAACAACACACAAACTCCTTTATTCATTCAAAAGCTCAGACTATCACGCATTTAACACTAGTACAAACTGCAAAATAGTAATACGTCCAACCCCTTATCTCGACCAGATCCCCGCATTACCTCCGAGCCCATTTGGCTGATGGTCTTCCGGAGGCTCTTTTCCACAGCACGCCATGCAGCTGCACTTTACTCCTGATATCCGGGATGCTGGAGTCGGGCTGCTCCATGGAGATCAGGGCAGGAAATAAAAGGAGCTCGGAGGAGAAAAAACACGCCTGTCGTTTTCAAAGAGGTGGGTGTAGGGGGTTAACATAAGCAGGAGAGAGTCTAAAGCAGACACACACAAAGTCAATTAGGAACCTTCCAATAACTCGACGAGGCAGAATGATGTGGACGTCAATAGAGGCATCAGATATATAAATGAGCAAGAAGGAGACCGAGTTGAGCACGGCGGAGTTTCTAAATCTGAAAGATGGTCAATAGATGTCTCATATGACACTTATTAAGATGACTTGTACAAGTCGTCTCGGTTTTAATCATTGCGACCAAAGCAACGCTGGCACTTCCTGTAGAATAGCAACGGTCCACTTTCCCAGTGCATTAATCTGCTTTAAGGCTTTCTGCATGCCAGGTTCACGGCATTCGAGCTGTTTTTCACTGATGCACATTAACGACAGACAGGCAAGCCATCACAGCCTGTTTATATGGAATCTATGCTGCAGATCTGAGAGCACTTGATGCAATCACTCAGCAGAAACTCCAACGTGCATAATTCCACTAAGAGACATCAATATGCTACTACTAAGTGAAGTCCTGCATAAAAGATACCAGAGATCCCTGGATCAAACATGGCTTCCTTTATTTATACATGTATGCCATGAAGTAAAGTGGTTTGTTGGCAAGGTAAATAATCTTTTAATGTGTCCTACGGTCACTCAAATCATTAAAATTACTCACCTTTGGAAATATACACCATTTCCATTTCACCAGTGGTGGACAGTAAGGAAGTAAATGTAATTCATTACTGTACTTTAGAGTGAAAGGGAAAGTTTATAGGACTGTGGTGAGACCTGAGATGTTGTATGGTTTAAAGACAGTGACATTGAGTAAAAGACAGGAGGTGGAGCTGGAGGTAGCAGAGCTGAAGATGTTGAGGTTTTTGTTGGGAGTGGCGACGATGGACAGGATTAGAAATGAGTTTATTAGTGGGACAGCACATGTAGGACGTTTTGGAGACAAGGTGAGGGAGGCAAGATTAAAATGGTTTGGACATGTTCAGAGAAGGGACATGGGGTATATCGGTAGGAGAATGCTGAGGATGGAGCCACCAGAAAGGAGGAAAAGAGGAAGCCCAAGGAGGAGGTTCATGGATGTGGTGAGGGAAGACATGCAGGTAGTTGGTGTGTAAGAGGCAGATGTAGAGGACAGGGGGAATGTGGAGATGGATGATCCGCTGTAGCGACCCCTAATGGTCCATAAGAAGAAGAAGAAGACTTTGGTAGCTTTTTCATGTATCTGTACTTTACTGAAGTTTTCCCATTTGAGGGGTCTTTAGTTTCACTACATTTTAAAGACAGATTTCGTACTTTTTACTCAACTACATTTTGCGCAATCAGTTGTTCCTTTAAAAAAAAATGTAACCGGTCAAGCACGCAGAAAGGGTTGAGCGCGGGCTCTGTTTTCAACTTGTTTTGATTGCCGCTTGGTGGTATTTACTCATCACCAGCATACAGCTTAGCATCAGTTCAACAGCAAGCAGAACATTTTGAAAGAAATAAATAATGAAAGAAACTCCTGACTTGTGATTTTTTTTAAGTGGTTGAAAAGTAGCTTTTGGGGTTTATGATAATTTCAATCAGTGTTTGGCTCATTAGGACCATTCTATTAATAGACTGGTGTGCTGAGAGTAACATTATAGCCATAAAAAATCATAGTACTTTGGATTCTTAAGTACATTTGAAGGCTTTTGTACTTTTACTCAAGTGAAAGTTTAAAAGGAGCAACTCAGTGACATGGTTTTTGCACTTCATCCACCACTGCATTTCACAGTTGTTAAAAAATGAAATAAACAATTGGGCAGATTAAAAAATAGGTATGACGTTCAAGCTACATAGCAACTGAACTTAATACTCATTCTGAACTTCTAGTTCCACATGATAAACAAAATAATTTCACCCCCGCAATGCAATTAAAGTGGTTTAATCTTGGAACAAGTAAGTTAGTGAATAAATACGTTTTTAGACTTCCTCTTTTTCCACATTTCACTATTCTGTCTTCGGTATGTAAATATATGATTCTATGTGGGAGGCACTGATTTGACGAAGAAAATGTCATGTTCACTTTGGAGTTGAAGAATGTTAGAGACTCAGCAAACATAGAAAAAAGTTCTGCAGCCTAACGAGGTCGTTACCCTTTGGCACAAAACCCTGTTTACTGAAAACTCAACATTTACATTTATAGCATTTGGGAGATGCTTACATACAAAGTGACTTACTATATCTCATTTATACAATAGAGCAGTTGAGGTTTAAGGGTCTTGCTTAAGCAGTGGTTTGCTGTGATTTGAACTCACGACCTGACAAAGCCTAAAATCCTAAAACCCACTAAGCTCCCACTTCCAATTTCCCAATTCAAGTCACCTGGAGAACATAACTCATGGTGGTAAAATCATGTGATGATGTTTTTTCCTTCTCTCAGGTATACCGAGATGATGCGCATCTCATATCTGCCAAACCAGTCAGCTCTCTAGCATCATGTGTCTCAGTCTGTGCCTCCAATTTTTCTATACATATTTACATAATGATGAATTGATTAATGTGAGGGGCACGAGGGGCCTGGTCATCACAGGTCACTCTCATCTCTTCTCCATTATCCATTATATGATGCGTGATGACCTCTTCCTGAGCAAAGAGATGAATAATTCATTTTTATAATTAATAATTCATATGATTGGCTTAAAATAGAGCTCATACAGTGCGTGAGGAAAAACAAAAACAAAAATAAAAAATCGCTGATCGGGGTATTAAACAAACATGCCACGTACTGCATTATTGTCTTGACAGAGAGCCATAGTATGAATAATGAAGAATGTTTACGATTATTTAATTGATCTACTTACTAGGCATGCACAATATGTAATAATAGCAATAAAGTGTCTAGGATGGCATCTGACCGGTGGGAAATTCTGGAATGGTGTAGCCGGAAGGGTTACATCAATGTGCTAGTGCTAATCACGCTCTTGGTTAGATACTAATAGCAAATTCACCAGGACTCGTATTGTAACGGCATACTAATAAAATTTCCAATTGTTGAAAAGGTAACGTTCTCAATAAGGATATATTTAACATTTTTGGAAAAAGTCTCCAGTTTTACGGTTTTGTAACGCAGATGTAAAAACCCATTCACACTGACTTCTGTCAGATACTCCACATAAACTTATTAAAATAAATAAATAAATAAATAAATAAATAGTCTTGTTATCGCTGATATGGCAAAGTTCTGAGGAGCATCTTTTTCCGATTGAGTTCTCCCTTGTTTTATGGACCTTCTACAACATTCAATCGATACAGTCAATTCTTCTTCTCATTGATCACATATGATGAAACATTTCTTTCCTGATAGGAGTGGTCTCTTCAAGGTTGGCTTTGATCCACATTGAAAGGGGATGATAACGATGTAAACGTTGTGCTTTAGCCTTCATAGTAAGCAGATCACAATCCAATTGTCCACCAATGGGATTTTTTTTTATGAATGATATTAGACATTCTATACTTTAAAACATTAACCAATCAATCAGAAGATGAATTTTTACAGAGATGAATAATCAATTTTAATAATTAATAATTGTTTTGTAATGCAGATGTAAAGGCTGCTATATAAATCTCTCAGACATGGAAAAGTCTAAATAATAAAGAGATTTGGAGTTGCTCAGTAACATCAAAAGCTGAACCTACCTCAGAAGTATAAAGTTGGAGATGAGAATCATGGCATTTTCAACCTATAAAGATTGGGAGCATTTTCAGGCTAATTGTAATAAGTAATGGATATTTCAACAAAACAGCAAACAATATAAGATTTAATGACCTGTATTTCCATTTGCGGCATTTAGCAGACGCCCTTATCCAGAGCGACGTACAAAAGTGCTTTGAGTCTCTAGTAATGAATAAATCTATTACAAACTTAACATAAATATAACTCTTAAAATCTACAAAGCAAACTTGGAAAGTGCTAATTTAAGTGTTTCAGGAAGAGGTAGGTCTTCAACCATCGCTTGAAGATATTCAGGGACTCCGCTGTACGGACATCTAGAGGAAGTTCATTCCACCACCTCGGTGCCAGAACAGGGAAGAGCTGTGAAGGAGAAATCGCTCAGATCATTGATATTCAGAATGAGTCACTGTTAATGGATTAAGTAATTTGGTAGACAAGTGATGCGGGAATTTCTTGGCAATCATGAATCAAATTTAGAACAAGGGTGATATGTATGTTGACAGATCTAAAGTAAATACTACTGTACTTATAACAAATAACACATTTAAATACGTAAACAAATTATTATTATTTATTACTTTTTTTTTTTTTAAACAGTTTTCTCCATGAGCAGCCATGTTGATTTGATGTCACTTGCTGAACTGGGAGTTGAAGAGACTCCATCAATCATCCAGGATCAACCTGCAATATATTTTTTAAGCCAAAATCCAGCAAATACTTGTTCCACAGATGTTCCACATCATCATCTATACCTATAAATGGCTATTATTTTACAAAATTGAATCCTGTAATGAAGAACAGAAACCCGTGTCCAACTCATCATTGATTATTGACTATCTGAGAATAGCAATATATCCATAAACGTTATTGTGGTTAGCAGATTAGCGGAGTACAATCTGCAGGCATTTCTAATAAAGTGAATATGATCCTGCACATTGTTCTGATCCATGAAGCCTCTCGGAACTGCAGTAATGATGCCAAAATTCTATTAACTGTCCAACATTTAGAGCATTCGGCAGAAAAGATATCCAGAGAACTTCATTTATACAGTTAGAGCAGTTGAGTGTTTTGCTCAAGGTCCCAGAAGTGTCTTAGTAGTGCTGGGATTTAAACTCACAACCTTCTGTTTAATCCAACATTGTACCCACTGAGCTACCACTACATGGTAATGTGTAGAATATTGAAATGATAAACATTTCTAAATAAAATACAATTTCATTCTCAGTTCATTTTAACACGAAAGGGAAAAAAAAAGCATTTTTGTGATTCAATGTAAATTTATTACAGTCCCTCTCCCGTCACTCGAATCAACCCCGTCGTCCTCGCCATTATTAACTTGTACTAAAAGCCAGAGTAGAAACTCGGTACAGGAGGGCTACAAGTGAAGCCTTCGTTACACGCATCTGTTATTTGTACACAATACATTATATACAGAGGCTCTGCATCCGGCAGGCACCACAATAATTACAGTAAAAGCATCCCGGCCCGACCACATCAGCAGAGATGCTTCTCAAAGTGAACAGCAGCTGAGTGTGAGTGACATGTAACAAGCACAAAGTGTGTAAAAAAAAAAATTCCTTCAAGCCAAAAGGGTTTACCATCATTTACACTATTTTTAAAAAATAGCCGGCATGGGAATTAATTACACACCATTAAACCACACATTCACCTCTTTAAACACGACCTATGGTCCCTCTTAGCGTTGAAATTGCTGGCCACCAAAAAATGAACGTTTCTGATTCACTATTGTTAAAAATAAAAATATATATAGAAAACATTTGGCAGAAAATCGGTATTACGTGGATGCTGCGTATCGACTGAATGTAATACTCGTTCTATTTGTTAGAGAGGACGAGCCGAAGAATTCCTCCTCCTCGATTCGTTAGCACACAGGAAACACCGTCAACCACAAGCAAAGATGCTGAAGAAAAAAAAAGGCTATTGCTGCACAAATGTCTGCATGTTATGGCCAAACAGCTCGGATATGAAGTCTATTCTGAAGCTTGAATGTCGAACACCGAGTCGTGAGCGAAGAAACGATAATCTATACTGTTATGTAAAGAAAAAAAAAAACAATCTGAAACATAAAAACATTTAATTAGAATAAATTCTTTATCACGTTTATCCGAAATGAGTATGCAGTTCACTACATATTATTTAAAAAAAAGTTCACTGTTACTTTTGTTAAAGATGTTTCAGAGACCACAACGGAAAATAATGTATAGAGAAAGTAAACGAAAAAATAAAAATAAAAAATACACCTAAAAAAGAAAAACCTGTGGTGTCAGTTTTTTATGCATGTAAATGCCTGCTATTAGCGCACAGCACTTA
Organism: Silurus meridionalis; assembly: GCF_014805685.1. Lineage (NCBI taxonomy): Eukaryota > Metazoa > Chordata > Actinopteri > Siluriformes > Siluridae > Silurus > Silurus meridionalis. Next base: position 22,825,892 of record NC_060891.1, on the reverse strand, counting down.
TGGTCATGTGATCACACAGTTGCCTCGCAAGTTCATTTCTGCGCCACAGGTCTGATCCATACACAGAGGCATGATGAGATAGAAACTGGTTGAACACCACTTTTAAGTCCCCAACAGTCTGTTTTCTGGCTTCTCAGTGGTGGTGTCCGACGAGAGCACCAGAGGGATGAGGCAGCCTATGACCAGCGCCAACACCTCCACCTTGCTCAGTCCTTTTCCTCCTCCGGATGAGTGGCTGTGCCCACCCATGCCTCCCACCTCAGGCAGGACGTGAACCGTGGCGACGTAGAGGAAGGTCCCGGCTGAGAACAACATGGCCACGCCTGTGGCGTTGATGTTGGACAGGGCCTCTTTACTGCTCTGAATGGAGAAAGGCAACGGAATGATATTAAACAGAAGTTGAAATGATCCTAATCTTTATTTCATACAGCGGCTTTAAAATGCTACATCTCAAAGCGCTTTCCAAGCATAACAATACAATCATAATAACTAAAATGAAAAAGTACGTTTCAAGAGCAGATTTGATCTAAAATTTAAGAGTAAATCAGATCACCAACTCATTCGACAATTCAGTGTGTATACTAACCCTGAAAAGCAGAAACGTCTCTCTAAAGCTAATAATAGACAATGGAAAGTAAGTGCTGAAATATATGTAGCAATTAGCGGTCGACCGGTAGTGGATTTTAATGGTACCGAAAGCTGGATTGGATTGAACTTGCCGATAACCGATTAATCGACTGATTATTTTTTTTTTTTTTATTAGGGTTTATATTTAAAAAAAAATTATAAAAAATATACCAAAAAAAGGAAAAAACAAAACAAAAAAAACAAAAACAATAATAAATCATGAAATTGTGCTAAATTGAAATAATATTTTAATTAATAAATACTATTATATCACAAAAAAAAATAATGAATACAATGTAATGCTCTCCTTGTAGCACGCAGTCTTGCATGGGGGGGAAAAAAAAAAAAAAAAACACCACATGGTGTCAGTGAGTCGCCTCCAGAGGCCGCTATTGTAACGACGGCTGACTTTTGCTCCAGGAATCGGACACGCGCTGGAAAAATTTCAGTATTGACTTTTGCAGATAGTTTCAGCGAACAACTATCATTGCCGATTGATCGGTCGACCTCTAGTAGCAATACTTTGAAATCCTCAGGTGATGAAGCAGCAAACACTTCATTGTTAAAGGAGGTGAACAACTGACCATCTCACATCTTTGAACAAATATAAAATATCAACTTTTTGAACATCAGTCACCCGTGCTCTCATAATAAGCTCCACTCTTCTCAGAGGGCTTTCCACTACAATTTAAAGTATGGCAGTGAAAATTTGTAAGAGCACTGTTAAGATCACTGATGTTGTATGAGGAAATCTCAGTATTTTAGTTCATCCCAAAGACGATCAGGCTCATCCTCCTGTTAGATCTCTGTGAAGACCACTTCAGTTCTTCCACACCAACCATGACAAACATTAATCTTAGTGCTACAGCATGCAGAAACATTCTAGATCATTGCGTGCATTCAAAATGTCTGGCAACACACATCAGTGTGAAGGTCAGTACCTTTGGCCGTATAATGGATTTGCTCCAAAAATAAAAATGCAGCAAGTTTTGGGTAATATTTTGGTTACTAGCTGTGCTGATGTTATTAAAACAAAAGAATTCCAGGAAAGCTCCAACACTACTTTGTGGTAAAACAGGTATCTTTCTGAATCAATGTGGATACAAAAATCTGGTTCTTATATATTACTGCGTAATTTCTTTTCACAGAAGGACGTAGGTTTACATTTTTCCAGCAATTTGCTTTAAAAGAACAAACTGGACAGACGTGTTCTATTTACACTAAACTGCCTGATTAGACCAAAACACATCGAAGACCCGCATGGCTTGAAATCAGATCTAGCAGGGTACAGGCTTCACTGTGGTTTTGTGATGCAACTCGACATGAAGCACAGCTACATTTACTGGATTATTTCCACTATAGCAGCATTTCCAAACTGGTTTATTCCACTATATACTATAGAACAGTTGTTCTAATCACAGACATTATAATAGTTATATACAGCAGAATAATAAACTGTTGTGTTCCCTTTTTATTGAACTTCTTAGAATGATATTAAAAATAAAAAAAAAAAGTCAGATTATAGAGTATTTGCAAGAAAAGTTCATCTTGGATTGTTAGATAAGCGAACAGGATTTTTTCTTTGTTAAAACGTCTTTTAGTCTTCACTTGTTATTGCCTTTAGATTGTGAATATTTACAGAGCCTGTAAATTAGCTGTGACTCTAGAAATGATAAAATATTAGACCAAGAGCATTATTAAAAGACATCAATGTCAGACTTATTAAATACTAATGAGAATCTCAGATTCTCAGGTTCTATATGTAGCCGATATTATGCTTTTGTTTTTTTAATCCTCTATAAAGCATGTAAAAATGGATTTATTTCCAGGACCATGGTGCAACGCATAAGAGTACACAAGACTTTGTTACAGTGCAAATACATAACTTGCTTTATATTCTTTTTTATTTGCAATTTAGGTCGTCATGTGTACTGTATTCTGTTGCACTATGGTCTGTGGGGGGAGGGGTTGGGCAATGCTAATGATTACAAATTTCACATACGCCTTATGGACTTGGATACTATAGCAGAGTTCATATTATTGATGTTCCTGCACAAAGTAACATACAGCTGCTTTTCTGTTGCTCTGAAATTATGAATTAACTGAAGAATTGCAACAGTTTCCTTATGATGCAAGATCATTTTGTCAAGTTCTATATGTTTCATCACAATATATTTCATTTATAAGTTAACAGGCATCAATCAGTGTCCTACCTGGCTGAGACCCAGGAAGGTGATCATAGATAGAACAGGGGCAGCTAAGGCAAAGACCAGCAGGTGTTTTCTGATTCGGTTCCTCTCTAAACCCGCATGCATGAGGAATGAGACGAGGCCGAAGGCAGCAGGCGCCTGTAGAGCACAGAGACGACACACTGTAAAGCTATACAGAGGCTCACAAATCCTGAAAAATGTACTCAACTATGTGAAAACAAAGGAACTGGGGTGTAGAGACAAGAGAGCAAGAGCGAGACAATAATGAGTGTCTGCAGGCAACAGCGAAGCATGGTGGCGGTTTCTGGCAAGTTTGGGTGCTGCATTTTGGCAAATGGAGTTGGAGATTTGGTCAAGATTAATGGTGTCCTCAATTCTGAGAAATACAAGCAAATACCCATTCATCAAGCAATAACATCATTGAGGTATCTGATTTCCCTCCAATTTATTCTGCAGCAGGACACCAACAAAAAAATAATACATTCTCAAACACTTCAATCGCTCAAACTTAATAAAAGTTATTAGAATTTATTCTATTTATTATGCATATTTACTACTTTTTGAACAAAGCAGTGCAATGATTTAAATTCTTTACCTTATGAAGCATGATGGCCACAAACACAATGAGCTGGACGCTAGTCTGAGAGGTAGAAGCTGCTGCTCCAAGTGCAACTCCATCAGCTGGAAAGGAAAAAACGCAGCACTTTTTGTCACCTTGTCAAAAGCATGTATTTCACCTCCAGATCATATAACGCACGTGACTTTACTTTTGCACAAGCCCATATAATAAAGCAGTGTGGAGTATTTGTTATAAATCTTGAACCCAGTTCAATCACCTGCAGCATGGACAACCAAACCAAGAGTGGTGGTGATTTTAGAGCTGGCTACTCGCGCTGCTTCAGGGTCTGACCAAAAAAAAAGAAAAAATACTCAGGATATAAAGTTAATCAAATCAGAAATGATACGTTTGAATATTACGTCCTTGTGGCCCACCGACCGTCAACACTGTGTATGTGCGAGCTGCCGATCTGGTCCACCAGCAACATGAAGACAAATCCCATCACCAGAGACACACCGATGAAGGCATGGAGCTCCTCGTGACCGTGCGCATGTTCGTGGCTCGGCCCTACCACCGATTCGCCGGCTTTCTGCTCCGGGGCTGAAACCTCGTCCGGACCGTGGGCGTGGTGTCCTGCTGCAGGAAAAAGCAACAAATAATAAATCAGCCGCATTTTATTCATTTTTTTATTTTGAAACACCTTAAATCTCCATTCAGTGTTGTAATGAATACACACGTCATGTTGACCGAGAACAGTTTTATTATGCGATAATAAACACACCAAGAATTAAATAGGAATTTTTGTCAAATTGTTGGCAAGTCAGATGGCTAATATGCCAAGATGGTAAAGATATCAGGGTGGGAAAGCCATTCTGTTCATATCATATTTTTCGATTTCTGATATATATATATATCTATCTCTCTATCTATATTTCTGTCTGTCTCTCTGTATGTCGCTAGCTATCCATCTATCTTAATATACATGTATATATCTATCTCAATATATAGGTTCATACCCCCCTCTCTCTCTCTCTCTACACACACACACACACACACACACACACACCTCTATATCTATATCTATATACAAATCATCGTTTCAATACAGAAAGCTCTACCGTATCAACCCAATTATATGGTGGAAAATACCCCGTATGCATCAACATCATCGGACCAATCAGAATTGAGCTTTCGAAAGCACCTGGGACATTAATCTGATCCTAAAATCCTCAGGTATGCAAAACATCAGAGGCAGTGACTGTGGAATCCTTTTGAAACCGCTGGAATGCATTCAAATGAGATTGAAAATATGCTAAATAAGAACCACTAGCACTTATCTAAGATATGGTTCAATTATTGTCTTATTTAAATCATTTTGCTTTTATTTCTATTTATTTGTGGCGCACAGTCAGCGTATTTTACTCAAACGTTCAGAAAATAAGAGCCGGGGGAAGGTGCAGCGAATCCGAGTGTCTTCTGAATGACAGATGGAACTCGGTCTGACTGGTTCTGTATTTACACAGGCTTACACACTTCAAAGCCTGAATATAAGGTTTTGTGGGAGAGAGAGAGAGAGAGAGAGAGAGAGAGAGAGAGAGAGAGAGAGAGATAAGTGACTCACCCTCCAGCACCTCCTCATACAGCGCATGGACTCCCTCGGGAATAATGACCGCTAGCGCAGTACCACATAGCAGACCTGCTCCCAACACCGTCACCAGCTTCAGCTTCTCCTGAAGGTCAAAGAACAAGAAGCACGATGTAAAATACTGCACTGACTTTACAGCTAAAACCCTCCCACGAGTTTAATATAGATTGAGGTGATCTCAGAGTCCTTTACTTCACACTTTTTTGCCTTTACATAATAATCATTCCCATCTCTTCGCTTTCTCCAGTGATTCTCATCTCTACCGAGTATCTGAACGATTTCCGACCCCCTCGCTCATGATTCCTCATAGTATTTCCTATATTCGATTTTGTGTGTAACCCACAAACATGTCACACGGCCGCATCTGCGGCAAGTGTTTGTAACGTTATTAGGGCTGCAAAGGCGTGGAAACTTTCCGGAAACTTTCCATGGGAGCTTCATCTGGGGAATTGGGGGAAATATTCCAAGTTGGAAACTTACTAGGAATTTTTTTGGTTCAAAATTTGGGGGAAAATTTATATAAACTGTATCATATACAAACATAACTATAAACATATTGTTTGCTCATAAGCTGAAATGCATGCAAAATAATAGTTTTTTTTTATTACAGTTTAGTTAATATAATTTTGTTGCACAAAAGCTTACACACGGCACAAGGACGTTTCAAAAATGCATGTAATAATTCTGCAATTTACATGAATACTTGTGAAGATGGTCATTTTTTGGCATTGTTTTGTCTGCAAGATTAAAGAAATGATCCGTGTTGCGTTATGGAGGAACGCACAGTGTGTGCAGGAGGTACGGCCTCAATAGCGCTGCAGTAATTGTGCTGTGCGCACGTGATTTATGAATGCGCAGGGTGGAAATACAACTAAAATTGCATTCGATCTGGTTGTTTTAACCAGGATCATCCTGCAAGGTCCACCCCCACAACTACTTTTACGTTCCCTGTTAAATAGACTAACCTGCAATTTTGTAAATTCCCAGTTTATTCCCATAAATTCCTGTTAATTCCCATAGAAAATTTCCTTTTTGCTGTTTTTTTTTTTTGCCACTATACAACACCATGGCAAAAAATCATTAAGCGACTAATTCCCGTTTATTAGTTCCAGCTGAATCTAGTTCCATTTTTTTCCCTTTCAGAACAAAGTTCTTCCTCACCGTCACCATGTTTCAGCTTTTAACAATGTCGCAATAAATACTGACATTTCTCAAGCTGGGAACAGGGGGGATTTAAATCATTCATAGGAGCATTTACATGGGAAAATTTTCATATTCATGAAAATCTTTTCACAGGGAAAGGTCACGTCCTACACGTCTTGAGAGTGTAAAACTGTGCGTAAAACAAGGCCGACTTGTGTTACTTGATTGACAAATCATTTGCAGGGATGGTGGAGGAAACTGGTTAAAATCCAGTTGTCTATATTATTACCTTCAATTACGGTGCTTGGTGTGTGAGAGCTTTTGCACGTCGCACAGTTTTCCTGCCACGCGACTGAATTCACACCTGAGCTGCCTTTTCGAAAATTTCACCACGTGGTGTTTCACTGCTAATTAGTGACTTGGGTGCTTGTCATTTTATGGAGCTCTGTGGGTGTTGCTTAAATCTTTTTAGCCAACAAAACAGGACTGCTAACATGTAACGCTTAGCGGTGGTGCTCCAAGAAGTGGCAGCTCAACGGTTAGGTCTCTGGGTTACCGATTGGAAGGTGTTGGGGGCCTTTCTGCTCATCATGACTATCATAGCTGACCGGGCGCTGACTCCACAGCTTCCAAATTTCCTAATTCCTAATAAGAATTTCGCTGTATTAGATACATTTGACAAATAAATCTAATGTCTAATCTAATTGTGACCAATTTACTAATAATTATTGTTTCTCTGATCGATTATTGTTTGTTTTTCCCTCATCAAAAGAAGAAAAACTATTTTTTGTTAATAATCCAGGTAAAAATCTTCAGGCAACTTCCTTTGATTTGATTTGCCAGTGGTCCCAATCAACAATTATTCATAGAAAAAAAATAATTAAATAGTTAAATGTATAAATGAATGGTGAATAGTTTATTGGTGTTCTAGACCTAAATGATCACTTCTTAAATGAATAAGCTTTGATGAAATATACACAGTTTGTGTGTGTGTGTGTGTATATTTTATATATATATATATATATATATATATATATATATATATATATATATATATATATATATATATATATATAAAAATATACACACACACATACATACACACACACACACACACACACACATACACTAAAGTGGGGTCTTTTCCGGTTTATCACGGAATTGCGTTTACATAAATAATCGGTTTGGCTGATTTTATTTGGAATTGTTTTAATGGAGTTTTATGTTCAAACAATGAAATGTATTTCTAATTTTTAATTATAAAATAAAGTGAAATGTTAATACAGGACAGTAAGCGCTTCCTTATTTGGCAATGTACATACCATAGAAATGAGCTTTATGATGTTTATTGGTTGACGTGTCCTCTGACGTCAAAAAAAAAAAAAAAGGCGGACTTAAAGACACATGTCACCAGATTTAGCCAATGAAACATCTTTAACTCGGCCTCTTTTTTGACGTCATGGGACACTTTAAACAATAAACAAGCAGAGAAACTACACATACTACAGAACTGTACAGTGTACTCACTATAAATGTGATACAGTGTAAAGTATTACTACGAGTTTACACAAGATTCATCTCGCTATATTCTCAAATGTTTTCTGTGTGTGTTTAAAGTGTGTGGGAGGAGGATTTATGGTTTAAACAATAAAAATTTTTTGGGGTGGTGTCTGTTTATCACGGGGGGATTACTGTATAAATTGTAATAATTTTTTTTTAAATATATATAAAAAATATAATCAAAGAAGTATCATGCTAGATTCACTTCAAGTTAACGTAAGGCTGAATGGTTTGGGGTGGTTTTAGAGCAGGGAGATGGTTGGAGATTTATTCCAGGTGAAAGGAAAACTGAACCATGTCTACTATTCCTACTAACAACATGCAACTCCACCTGTGGCTAACTGGAACAGACTTCTTTCACCATACAACAAAAACCTGAAGCATACGTAAGCCTTATTTAGAGAGCAAACAGTGGGCTGGGGCGTTATCTATTACGGAATGCCCTGCAGACACCTGGACCATCGAACTGCTGAACTGGTGAAGAACATCAGCAAGTTTTACAAGAGGGACGGCATAAAGTGGGACTTTTTTCGTTGATAATAAATTGTGTGCGTCTTAATACCATTACGTGAGCAGACGTCTCCGAAAAACATCAAAGTCTACATGTTTCCAAAAAACACTCAGTAGACACAATAATAATAAAGCGTCCAATGTAAAGACGAGCAGATGAGTCCAGTATACGAACGTAACGCTTCAAATCACGTGTTTTCTCCCAACAAGACCGTTAATCATAACGTGGCTTAATATACTTTTATACTTATTTAATTTATTTTTAGGTTACTTTACTCTTTTATATATTGGACAGTCATAAAAAGCGTCGCACTACATGTCGTACTCCGTATGAACGCGTACGTGACAAATAAAAATGTAATTTAATCCGATAAGAGAAAAAAATGTCTTTTAAAAGCGCCGTCTTTTCGCATTTAAGCCACGTTAATTTGTTCGTTTTTAGAAATTTACACACTTTTAATGTAAATACATTTATTTTTTTAAGCACAACTATACAGTTTTACGTTTTTGTTACACCTTTGTAATCATTTCTTCCATTTTCTCCTTCATTAAAACCGCGATATCGCGATACTACCGGTACAGATCGATATCGCGATACCACCGGTACAGATCGAATCGCTCCTCCCTGCAAACTTTGGCCAGAGATTCATAGCTGACCCGGATTTTGCCTTATACACATCACAGGTGTTTTCTTTTGTTACAGGAATAATGAAATAAATGAAAAATCCCATTAGAATGATCCACATAATAAACATATGTTATGAAGTTTATGAGGCAGGGTCGCTTTCCTGAATCTCAGCTAGAACAACAAACATCTCGGGTCCTTCAATATAATAAAACAAAAAGGGCTTCACCTCTGAGAAGTTGACAGCAAGAGGGATTGTTCCTGCAACGTAGCATCCCACTAACATGGCCAGGGAAAGCAAGCTGATTGAGCTGAAGTCGTCCATTTCTCAGCGTCGTGTCTCCTGATTAGCTTCACCACCAACCAATAAACCTGAGCTAGCTGATGTCAGATCTAAACACTAGATTAGACACACTACAGCTCTATAAGATCACCTATAGTTAGATTATTTTATATAATTATATATAGAAATAATCCACTCCAAGCTTTTGTTTGGGTTTTTCTTCTTCTCCTCTTCTTCTTCTTCTTCTTCTTCTTCTTCCTGTTGCCACAAAGGCAAAAAAACAACCCTGTAGCTACTTGACAATAAGACTAGCAACGCGTCAGTGTTTCCTCGACCTCACTTCCTTTAAGACTCAACGACATTATTTTATCAAGAAGCTCCAAAATGCTCCGAGATCAAACCTCCACTGTGTTTCCGCAAACCCTGGATCAGGAACCGCTCATTTCAGCTCTGACTCGGTTCGCCAGCTGAGCAGGGAAACGCTGGCGTCCACTTCCGGATCGCAGGGTTCAAAATCAAAGGGCGCAGAGGCTCGTGTCTAAACAGCGCTTTGCTCCCTATACTAGCGCCCTAAGTGCGCTTCACTGAACGACTAGAGCGGTCAATTTAGTGCACTACGGTCCAAATAAAACGCAAATTGAGAGTTCGCCTGAAACCCGGGTTGTCATACGTGACGTTTTAAAGTCAAATATTTAGAAGATAAATATATATAAACAAAATATATGCGATGTAAATTATTTTATTTGGAACTAGAAAAAAATTACACTTGAAACTTTTTTTTAATTTTATGGCTCTGTTTAGGGGCTTGGTTTTGTTTGTGTGTATTCGCTTTGAATAATAGAGACTTTTTTACAATTAAATTAGAATTGATTGATTAATTAATCACAATGAATTGATTAATGAACTAATCAATTGCCACACAATTACCTCCCTCTTTTCGAAATGCACAATGACTACAATGCATCTCTCTCTCTCTCTCTCTCTCTCTCTCTCTCTCAGACACACACACACACACACACACACACACACACACACACACATATATATACATGGGACAGGACAACAAGACAATGCTAACTCCATGACCTTTCATCTGGCCCTCACCCACCTGGACAATAAGCACACATATGTACGAATGCTGTTCATCGATTTCAGTTCAGGATTCAATACAATCATTGGGAAGCTGAGTCTACTTGGCCTGAACACCTCCCTCTGCAACTTGATCCTGGATTCTGGACTTCCTGGCTGGAACTCAGTCAGTCCGGATCGAGAACAGCATCTCCGGCACCACCACGCTGAGCACTGGGGCCCCTCATGGCTGTGTTCTCAGCCCACTGCTGTTCACTCTGCTGACTCAATGCACAGCTCAAATCACATCGTCAAGTTCATCTGCATCAAGTGCATCAACAAGAACAACGAGTCGGCATACAGATAGGAGGTGCAACAGTTGCAAACAGCAAACAGGAGGTGCAACAGCCTGGTGCTGACTTCAGGAGATTCTTTACAGACCACACTTTTCACTCTCCTACCATCAGGAAAGAGGTTTCGAAAGCACACACACACACACACACACACACACACACACACACACACACACACACACAAAAGAATTGCCATATACAAAGGAAAATTTATTTTTAAATGAGCAAAAGGCAAACAACTTTCAAATTGTCTATATAGTCTGATAAATATAAAGCCAAACCTGTTTTCAGAAAAATGACAATGTACAGATTATGAATTTTGTCAAAATCCTGAAAGTGAAGGACAATGTTTAAAATAGTACTGGTAAAATAAAATCAATAAACAACAACAATAACAACAACAACAACAATTGTTAAGTACAACAATAATAATGAGTAAAAATTCCTTGCCTAAAAAAGAATCATTCAAGATCTACATACATACAATAGACATAAACACAAAAACACAAACGCTATGTATTTTGGTCTTACTATCAAATTTGCAGTAAGTTACTGGAAGTAAACAAAAAGAAGAACAATAAAAGAAAATAAGTAAGAATATACGTAAGTATTTATTTGCGTAACTACAGTAATGCATTACAGTCACTTGAAGTACAAATAACCGAAATAAATTCAAATGATAACAAGCACAAAGGAAATATTATTTTAAGCAACTGAACCTTCAATTGAAGTATTTAATTGTTCTATTTTGCCTGTAATCAGTTAGTCTGTAATCAGTTTCAAAGTTTTTACAGTGTTTAACAGAAGATGGAAATACACTACACAAGAATGTGCTGTTTTAACACAGGGTATTACAGGCAGGAGGATTCAAATGGGCACTAGAGGGTACTACAGTATTATTTGGTCGTCTTCCTCTGTATAACTTATGCAGACTGAGTGCCTAATCGAGTGATAACTCACTATACAGCACATCCTTAATACAAATAAACTGTTTCACAACTCAGTACTTATTTGATGATCAGCACAAAGCTACATATTTTGCTGGATGTTGCTTTAGTGATTTTAATGCTACATTTGCTTCTGAGACCCACAATGTTCTGTCTGATGCATTGATTTCACAGATTCATCATTTGGTTTCAAAATGCTAAACAAAAGAAAGGAATGGTGATAGATCACAAACCCAGACCTGGTTTTTAGCCTCTCTGGCTTTTGTTCGTGTCCATATTCAATAAACAAACCAACAAAAAAAAGGGTTCTTTGCTTGTTCTGTGAGGAAAACTGTTTAAGATCTTGTGCAGAGTCAGTGCCCAGTTATACATCATCAGAAAAACTCTAAATTATGTAAAAAAGAGCAAAAAAACACAGACAAAAAAAGGGCACAGTAAACATTTCTAGAGATTGAGATGTAAAGTTACTCAAAACAAATGTCTTTACTTCTTTTCTGAGGTTGTTGCTCAAAAGAAAAAAACCCAGCAGGAGGATTGGCAGCTCTCAGTTCCATCTAGCTGTTAATACAGTGCTGTGAAAAAGTATTTGCAATTCCTAATGGTTATATTTTTATTTGCATATTTCAGATGATTCATATCATCAAGCCAATTTTAATATTACACAAAGATAACCTGAGGAAATCAAAAATGACTTTTTTGAAATGATGGTTTCATTTATTATGGCAAAAAAAGCTGTTCGAACCTACCTGACCCTGTATGAAAAAGTAATTGCCCTCTAAACCTAATAACTGGTTGTGCCACCCTCGGTCGCAACAAGTGTACCCAAGCGTTTGTGATAACTGAAATGAGTCTTTTACATCACTGTAGAGGAATTTTGACCCATTCTACTTTGCAGAATTGGTTTAATTCAGTCACATTGGAGGGTTTTCGTTCATGATCAAGCTTTTCAAGGAGTGCATTTTGTATTTAATCAGGTTATCTTTGTGTAATAGTAAATATTCATTATATTTATAATATGCTATTGGAAAGAAATATTTGCTCGATGATCTGAATCATTTAAGTGTGACAAATATTCAAAATAAATGTATACAGGTAGTCCCCAACTATACATGTATGTATAGTTGGCTGCTATGTTCACCCGAAGAGCGGAGCGTAAAATATTGTTATAATTTTGTCATATCGTAATCAGCATTGTAAGTTCGAAAAATCGCAAGTCGAACCCAGGGGACAACCTGTATATGAAATATCAAGAAGGATGCAAATACTTTTTCACAGCACTGTATATGTCAAGTCATGTTTATTTCTATGGAGCTTTTTACAACAGACATTGTCTCAAAGCAGCTTTACAGAATTTAAGAGTTAAGGTGAACAATGTGTGTTTATCCCTGATGAGCAGTGTGAGACTGTGGCAAACTCCCTTAGATGTTATGAGAAAGAAACCTTGAGAAGAACCAGACTCAAAAGGGGAACCCATCCTCATCTGGTTAATATCAAGAGAGTGATTATAGTCTTTAAACAATACAAAACACTGGAGAGTGAGAACTAACATGAGCACTGGAATGTGAGATTATGAGTAATGTCCTATCTACAGTCTTATACAGTCTTTTGAGTTTATGGAACAAGGAGCTACTAAGCAACTCATAAAATAGCTCATTTGCGATCAACACAGATCCAACACTGTATATGTGTGTAATGTCTTGTGATGGACCAGTGTGGTATCTAGGGTGTATTTCCTAACTCTTGTCTGATATTCCTGAATGAATGAATGAATGAATGAATGAATGAATGAATGAATGAATGAATGAATGAATGAAATGATTCTGGCCCTTTTCCCAAAAGCAAAAATTGCTTTCGCGCTTGTGTTCAGCATGATCCTTGCAAGTGTGACAGGATAAATTAAGATGAATGGTTTTGCATGAAAAGACAACCAAAGCAAATCCACTGTTAAGTCCGGGGTCAAGCTAATAACAGCACAATCCATGGGACAGAAGTTGTTCATCAAAGCTGTTTTAAGTAGCTGCTGCTTCCCTGCTTGCTCATTAGCTGCAAGAAAATTACTTCAGAGGGTTAGCAGAGCATCAGGCATGTTATAGAAATTAAAGCCACTTTCATTCTACTGAGACTGGATCGAAGCATAAAACACACAAAACAAAAACACTCTCTTTTGGCTTTATGTTAAACAGAATTGCTAAACCCATTGATATGATTTTCATTTTTAAAGTGTGTGTTTTTTTTTTAATAACTAGCGCTGATCTGATCCACAAGTGCTAAATGCAAAACTAGAACCTGAAGGCATTTCGCTTCTTTGTACAACCACAAAACACCACCTGGTTCTACAATACATATGGGCCAGTAAACTTCATATTCTCCTGATTAATCATTTCAAAATGAAGCATAACCATCAGCATTAATCTGAAGAAATAGCCAGTGCATCCACATGTGAAGGAATTACAGTCCATTTTTACACATTATCCTGAAATTTTTGGACTCCAAAAAAATCATTGGTGGATACCACTGATGGATTAGTTGATTCCTCAGGAAATCGACCTAAATCCAAATTAAACTTGAAATCATTTCTAATCAAAAGTAAGAAACTTTAGTAAAAAATACCTTCTCAGAAATGCATCTGGGAAGCATGGCTGTGTGTGTAGTTATGGCTGCTACTGGAATTGTTTCCACAAAACGGCATCTGATTATATAATACTTACAGAGCAGTTAACTTTATATTCTCCTGCACAACCATTTTAAAAAGGAGCATCCTTGTGTCACATGCTAATGGATTTTAGACTGTCAGCTTTAATCTGAAGAAATGTGCATTGAATCCACATCTGTTGGAATTGCAAAGAATTTCTTTTACACATTATCATGAAATATTTCGACCCCAGAAATCGTTGTTGAATTCCACTGATGGATTAGTTGATTTGTCAGGAATTCGACTCAAATCAACCCAAACTCGGATTCATTTCTGATCAAAAGCAAGAAACTTTAGTGAAAAGCCTTAAAATATACCTCATTAAAAAAGTCAGGTTACAGCCGAGTTTGCTAAAATTCACATAAAATGCCCTCAGATGAGAGAAAAATCTATTTCTCCCACCCTGAAGGAATGAGAAAAATGTGTCTGAAAATAGGAAGTGCTCATGATCCAAAGCGGACCACTTCATCTGTGAAGCATTGCTGTGTGCGTAAGTATGGCTGCTACAGGAATTGTTTCACTTGTCAATTCGAATGATTTTACTGCTGAAACCAAACAGCAGAAAGAATTTAAAAAGCATCTTCACGGCCCAGTTCCTAACTCATGCTTCAAAACCCAGGGGACATTGATGAAGCTTCAATTTGAAGACATAAAATACCTAGAAACAAGCCTCTACTTTAAATGTACTGTTTTTAAGAACCTCAAAACAAGTGAAGTGTTCTTTACTGACCAGTGAAGCCAAGTGCTTAAAGCTTCCTGAGAACGTAGTAATTAAAAGAAGATTGATAGAGGATTTGTAAAAGATGTCTCTGGGTCACGCACAAAATAATTTACAACCAACAATTACACTTGACAAATTATTTTATATGCTACCAGAGTACCATTGAGTTTTTAAATCTGTTGCTGATTAATTCCATAAAAGAGCAGCTTTGACAAGTTTGCTTGCTGTAAGTTTAATCCCAGGTGCATATTATGGTGTTCCATCTAATTATGTTAGATAACTTACACAGGTTGCACTGCTCTGCATTAACAAATGAAAATATGTCATTTTTGACACTGTGTAACTTCCAAGTACATTCAATACTAATATTGGGCAATACTGATATCAGTCTTTTTTTAAATTCATCATTATTAATATGAAATAGACTCCAATCAGTCCAAAAAAAGACTTCTCTTCTGTTACATTTCGATTGCCTTGCAATTTTTTGGGAAATACCTAGTCTTTTGTGGATTTTGAGTGACATATATATACAGTATATACATATATATGTTCCTTTTATTTATATGCAACAAATTATGTCATTTTATACTATGAATATTTAAGGAATAATTAATTCGATATCGATATTTCCGTTCAATCTTATCTCTGGTTATGAATTTTTTTCTATCTATCTATCTATCTGTCTGTCTGTCTGTCTGTCTGTCTGTCTGTCTGTCTGTCTGCCTGCCTGCCTGCCTGCCTGTCTGTCTATCTATCTATCTATCTATCTATCTATCTATCTATCTATCTATCTATCTATCTATCTATCTATCTATGGAGAGAGAGAGAGAGAGAGAGAGAGAGAGAGAGAGAGAGAGAGAGAGATTGTTTCCTGAAACAGCTTGGCACCCCATCTAGAGATCCCTGGGACCCTGTGTAGGGCAATGTGTATAGAAGATGGATGGATGGATGGATGGATGGATGGATGGATGGATGGATGAACATTACTACTTCCCAGATTTTGAATAAATAGGAATAACACATATAGGGTATAAATATAGGGTATGAATGTGGATATGTTGTTAATGAAAAATAATCAGCTTTGTGGTAGTTCTGTAACAGTGACCCTGATAACACATCGAGCTGCATAACACCAACACCAACCAGTCTCGCAATATTTGGCCATGAGAGAAGGAGTTTTCTTTCAGTTACTAATACTTTTTACAGCAGGCATTTCAATTTAACACTTTTGCCCTATTATCTTTGTTTCATCTCAAATCTAATCACATGTGCTGGAGTGGACATCATCAAAACAAGCAGATTTGTGTCACTGTGGAATGACTTATGGACTCCACTGTACAGCTTGTGTGCCTTCGTTGGTTCATCGACTTTGGAAGTCAATATTTGCTGTTCCCTGAAGTCTGGTACTCGCAAGGATAGGGAGACGCAACACGGTGAATCTCAAACATTCATTGCTCAAAAGGAGTCCGGTGTATTTTGCTAGCGGGAAGCCCACAGTGTCTGTGAAGAAACCTTTGGCATTCCAGCCCTGATACACCTTGTACAGCTCGGGGCTCAAACCTGAAACATCCCTGTGGGTGAAATCATGGATATCTTAATTTTTTATACTATGTTGAGAAATATATATATATATATATATATATATATATATATATATATATATATATATATATATATATATATATATATAATTGTTATGTATTGAACATCCCACTACTTCATGTTGAAAACAGTACTAGTAAACATATGCCTAGTCTGCTAATTTCATGCAAAGAATAAAAACAACAGGAGAAAGATGAATAACTAAGTAGATTGCAACAACAAAAAATAGCATCTGTCATTTCCAGTTTTACATTAGTGTAACCAAGTGAGCAGGAATATCTGTGTGACAATGCATAGCCTCAGGGAAATACAATTTGCAGCCAAGTATTATAATACAACCAAATTTCTCAAAGTTGTACATACTGTACAGCATAATCCGTGGCCAAGAAACTCTATCCATATTGCCAGTACCTAATCATTTGTGACTATGAGATTTTTTAATTGCTAGATTGCAACTTGAGAGCCAATTAGAGAGCCTTACAAATGTGTTTTTTTTTTTTCTTGCATGCCATTTTTCATGTCTCTATTTTAAGGCATCAAGATATCTGAGAAATATTTATGAGATGTTTATGTTTGAGTAGTTTCAGCCATCGAGGGGCCTGTAATTGTTCCGGGAATTGAGCAAAATAAATCATGCATGCTCTACGATCGTAATAATGTTTGTAATACCGCCTTGTCGAATCTCTGTATGGATCACGGGGGAGCTGGAAGCAACAAAATAGAAACAGAGAATGCAAAAGGAAATGATGAATGATTGGCACAATGCATGCAAAAAAAGAGAGGTCAGTTAGGTAAGGTAGGTAGTAAAGGTAATAAATGCACTTCCTTAAGACTATGAGACTAATAGATTTATATTAACAATAATGCAGAGGTGAACCAAGTGAGACGTGGGTGATTGTGGATGAAACATTCTTCCTGAAACACCATTTTCTACCTTGTTTCTCTGTTACATTTTCGTTCTTTTTTTAATCTACAATTTGAATAATTTTTCCTGTTGAAGTAAATAATGCTTATAGTTGTTATGTTACTGAGCAGAAGCTACCTTGCTATAATAAAACTTCCACAATGTTAAATGCAACTAAATGAACAAAGCATACAGAGCATTCTGGAAATCTTATTATAATTATAAATGATATAATTATAATTTATAATTATTCAAACATTGTGTTTACATGTACAGAGTTTATTATTATATGGACCAATCTCAAATATACTGTACTGCTTGGGGATTCACCACCAAGACATCAGTGTCTTGTACTGTTTTGCACTAAATATTGCACATACACATTTTACTGTATGTAGTGCTCTAGTTCATTTTGTGTAGCTCTGTGTTAATTAAATTAAAAGTTTAACTTGTGAAATAAAAGGAATAAAAACCCCTTAGGATTTGGTGTTAATAGTTTTGCATCGACAGATGGCAAAAGTACGCACATCCTTCACTTAAATAGAGTACAGATACTCATGTTTTAAAAGACTCTGGTAAAGGTTTTGACTGACTACACTTTTTTTTAAAAGTTTGGGCTCTGACATGTACTTAAGTAAAAAGTAGCCATTATTTACTACTACCTACTATCATATTAATACAAAATAAAAATAAAAATGTGTATTTGACACATATAAATATATATATATATATATATATATATATATATATATATATATATATATATATATATACAGTACAGACCAAAAGTTTGGACACACCTTCTCATTCAAAGAGTTTTCTTTATTTTCATGACTGAAAATTGTAGAGTCACACTGAAGGCATCAAAACTATGAATTAACACGTGGAATTATATACATAACAAAAAAGTGAACTGAAAATATGTCATATTGTAGGTTCTTCAAAGTAGGCATCAAGAGAATGCCAAGAGTGTGCAAAGCAGTAATCTAAGCAAAAGGTGGCTACTTTGAAGAACCTACAATATGACATATTTTCAGTTGTTTCACACTTTTTTGTTATGTATATAATTCCATATATAATTCCACATGTGTTAATTCATAGTTTTGATGCCTTCAGTGTGACTCTACAATTTTCATAGTCATGAAAATAAAGAAAACTCTTTGAATGAGAAGGTGTGTCCAAACTTTGGTCTGTACTGTATATATATATATATATATATATATATATATATATATATATATATATATATATATATTCTAATGAGATTTGTGTGTCTCTGGAATGCAATTACACGTATAAGACACATCTATAACCCACCAATCACATTCTCATTAATGGCATTCATAAATAAGTGTAATACAACACATCTTTGTAAATGTGATATTCTATAAGTGCTGTACATGTTTTCTTTATTCAGTTTTTCCTCTCACTACTTCATTATGAACATCTGAATTCATATGAATTGTCCTGTACAAACAGTTAAAAAGATGACAGATTGTTAAAAGTTGACACAAATTTGTTCTGACAAATGTACATGGTGTAAAGAAGCAGTTAATGATAGCTGGCATAATCAGACCTAATCATCAGGGTTCCATACTGCTGAATGGAATAAAGGCTGCTTTTGTTGAGGAATGCTGATACATGCTAGCTCTGGAGTGCAATGACCTCAAACAAGTTTATTGATTGTTTTTAATTGACAAGCAGTTAAATGCCTTTGTGATCAACTGTGCCTGAGGTAGTGGGAATTCCTTGTTCAAAGACTTTGGTATTTAGTGTGTCAGATTTTTGAGGAACTGGACATCAGGAGGCTGGTCAGCATGGCAGATTCCAGGGCATGATTTTCGCCTTGCTTTTTAACTCTCATTGTCTATTGAACCAGTATTCAGCACATCACTTCAAGTACAAATATGAAACTGTTATACCATATCATCATGTAGAACCAAACTAAAACATGCTAATAAATGATTAAAGTCAATTAATAGCTGTTTTATTCCCCAAACATACTTGTTTCCAGTTTTGGACAGCATATTGGTATCACTATGATGGAATAAACTGTATAATAGACAATTGTGCTATTTCTTTCGTCAACTATTGCTTTTGTTTGAAACCTTCATGTACTCATTTACTCCTATTCTAAGACGGTGGAAATGGGTAGCTGTTTAAGAGTTAGGGATTGGATTGGGAAAGTGCTCATAGAAACACAATGAATCCTGTTCTCAATCCATCATCATTTATTCCTTTAGAGCATTAGAACCAAACCATGGAGTTGCATGATATCTAAACAATCAAATAAGAAAGCACAGACACATCTCATAAATCAGTATAACAATTAACATTCAGAACATTGAACACAAATAATAGTTTGCAAATTTGAACTAACATATTAAATAGCATAATTCAATAAGCCAAATAATAAGGAACGAAGGTGTAATAAACACAGACATGCTAAGGAACAAAGGTGTAATAAACACAGACATTAAGAGCAGACACAAACCTTAGTAATACAACCCTAAGAAAAGAAAACCATATAATAAGCATACAGGTTCGAGCACATGGCAACTCGGAAGTCTGTCATCCACAAGAGAGGCAGCGTGTCTGTGGAAACGTCATGTTACACACCAAACACAGGCTGCTAATCAGACATTGGCTGCAGCTGTTAAGTCACAGCTCATCAACAGCCTTAATACATTCACTGTTCAGGTGGGAATTCTCAAATAATCGAGTAGCCTCATATATATATTTGCCTCCCCAGTAATCAATAATAACATTGTGTCTAACCAGGCCACCTCATTGTAAATCTAGGATTTTCTAGGAATGTGTTTGACAACAAAGTGAGGAATGAATGTTTTTAAGCTCTCATCTGCCTCTCCTCAAACTGCCTCTGCTTTATGAAGCTGTGAAACATTGTTATATACCTTTATATAATAATTTTTAGCGTTTATTTAAACTTTTGACAGCATTATATAATGCCAAACAGTGTTATGACAGAGTTATGTGTGTTTTCCCAAAGCAAAATTAGGACATTTTTGCTTGTTTGTTTCTTTATGAAAATTATGAGTCATTGGTAGCAATAACTCTGTGAATGACTCATTCTAATAACTGACTAATGAGACTCTTTGGCACAATAACCAAGGATATGAAAACACTACTTTAAGCTATTTGAATTTTCACTGCGGATATGATGTTTCTTGTGTAAAATCAAAAGTTTGCACCCCCTCATTTTTTTGGAACTGGGAAACAAAATGGTTTTCTCTATTTTGTCATTACACATTGAGAGGATTCAGAAGTTGAAATTGTGGGTTCAACAAAATAAAAGCTAAAAGATTGAATAGAGATTGAATAGTATGAAATGAACCAAAGGAGAGAAGTCAAGGTTTCTCCAGAAAGTTTCCAGAATTTATCTGATGAACAATTCAAATGACATATTTCTTAACATATGAAAATGCAAAACAAAAAAAACACTTTTATCTCTAAAAAAACCCCACTTAATCCCTAATAGCCACCTGAGGGAAAAAATAACAATAAAAATCCTCATAGAATCTGTAATGGTGTAATGTTCATAATGGAGTTGTATTGGTTTTAATGGAAACTGTATTAGTCAATCTGTAAATCTCTACTTGTAATCTGTGGTCTTCTATTGGTTTCATGTTATGGAATATAGTGGGTACCATTAAGGACCAATATTAACATCTTGTAGATAACATATTGGTATTTAACAGACACCATTAGGGACCATTAGGACACCATTAAACACCCAGATTCCAATACGTTTATCTAATAGATTCTACACACTACACGATGAAAACCACTTGGTAATGATTTTCTTGATAAACAGCTTATGCATTGTCAAGGTTTTTGTACTAGAGACCTTCTCTAAACGTTTCTATTGTTTCTTTCAACAAGGAGGTTAATGATTTTATGAAAACGCAGAAATCCAATGTTCAATAAATAATGAAATAAATGTAATTATTCATAACCTTTGCAATAAACAAGCCTTTGGCCATGCAATGTAATCAGTTAACAGTAGGATTCAGTTGCTAGGCAACTTAAGTGGCAAAGATTAGGTTATTCCATGGACAGAGCAGTCGCTTGTGTAATCTGGTGCATTCATTCAGAATTAATTGAAATATTATGATAAGTACTGTATATCATCAACTACAATCACAATTTTATTACTGGAACCATCTGTTTTGTAATTAACTATTGTTCCAGGAAAGTGTGTACAGAAAACGAGTCATAAATAATTACATTCCTTTGTTTTGTGACTACATTAGGGCAAACTTTTGCAGTTAGCTGTAACTAGACGGGTTGTTATGTCACCTGGGAGCCTGGTGCTATTTTTCTTTGCACTGTGCAGGTCAGAATCGCAGAAGAAAGGTAAAGATCTGGAAACTGTTTAGGTGCTTGTGTTTCAATCAATATACACACTTCAGGTAATACTTCATGGAGGTAAATGTTTTTTTACACTTGTTGAAATATCTGGTCTCTTGTGCTTTCTTCACAGCAAGAAAAAGGCATAAAATATTCATACCACATTCCATTTTGAACAACACAAACACACACACACACACACACACACACACACACACACACACACACACACACACACACACACACACTGTGTACTTTGTGTTTTGATTCACAATTGCAAAACAAAATGTGAATTATGATGCCTTTATTCTTTTGTTTTTTAATATTAAAGGAGAAAAAAGCGTTTTATGGTTATTTTTGAGCATGTTGTTGGGAGTGACGACGATGTACAGGATTAGAAATAAGTTTATTGGAGGGACAGTGCATGTAGGACGTTTTGGGGACAAAGAGAGAGAGGCAAGATTAAGACGGTTTGGACATGCGCAGAGGTGGGACATGGGGTATACTGGTAGGAGAATGCTGAGGATGGAGCCACCAGGATGGAGGAAAAGAGGAAGACCAAAAAGGAGGCTCATGGATGTGGTAAAGGAAGACATTTTTTTGAAAGAGGCAGATGTAGAGGAAAGAGTGACAGAGTAGTATGGAGATGGATGATCCGCTGTGGCAACCCCTAATGGGAGCAGCCGAAAGAAAAAGAAGAACAACAACATATTCACAGACAAATTAGTAGAACATGGTGTGGGCCGGTGGGGTTGTTCTGCAATTAGTGGCCAAATATTTTGTGCCTGGCATAACATCGTAGGAAGATTGTCATGTGACATCAAGGTTGTTCAAGATTACCACACCTCCAGATATCTCAAAGTAAAAAAAGTAAGATTTCAGGACTCTATATATAAGGCATTTGTAAATATCGTACATTTTAAAGTTTTTTAACATAGTTATGTACAACAGAAAACAAATAAACATGAAATACAGAGACAAAATTGACAGTTTATTTTTATATCTGTAAATAATACGTTATCCAATATGTGTCATTACTATTCTGTCCTCGAAGAACTCCAATTTCCAGAAGGCCAGGACCTGCAACAATAATGTTCACCTCCTAAAGTTTTTTTTATCCTTTTTCCTATATCCTTTTTTTTTAGATGGGATAAAATTTTAACTAGGAATTAGTCAGTTTAATCAGTTTAAAGAGATGCATTCTAAAATAAATTCTGATGGAGGATTTTCTGTCACTGGAAGCCTAAAAAAGATTGCAACTTTGTTACCAAGCCAACTCAATTGAGGGAATGAAAAAAAAGTGTCAGGTCTTCTTTAATTGTTTAATATATAGTGATAGTGTGGGCACTTATGCCTTACTGGGCTACATAAACATCATCCTGTTGTGGAGTTGCTACGTTTCCTATGTTTGATTATTTACATCACAATTCCACAGATAGTCCTAAAACACCTATATGATTCATAACTAGTCATAATATACATAATATACTGCTTAGTCAGTATATTATGTAATACAGAGTAGGAGAACAAAGGTCCAATGAATTTTAAATAAGGGTCTTGAAGAAGGTATTCGTAGAAAAGTGTGACATGCAAAAAATTTATTCATTAGGAATGACATACATAATAATATTGTGCCAAAACTCTGTTGTTGGAGCAGTGTCTTTAATCCAGAAAAACAAAAAAATTTTCCTGGTTTGGCACCAGTATGGCGCACTGTTCTTGAAGGAATTCCAGCACTGACCCGACTGGGCAGTTAACTGGATCTAAGTGGTGTATCCTTTAGGGGATACAGCCACAGCCACCACAGCTCTGGGCAGGGGTATTGTTGTACCCCCTGCTTGATATAGAAGATCCCTTCTGAGTGCATTTTCCACCAGCAGGAGACGGACTCCGTCCCGGCAGCCTCAGCTGCGCCTGTATCATGGCATCAGGCCCTAGAGGGGCTGAGGGTGTTAGGAAAACCAGAAGGGGCAGTGCGATGTCTTGTGAGTCGCAAACAGGTCCACCTGAGCTCTGTGAATTTGTTCCCAGATTTGGTCTAGCACATACGGGTGGAGTCGCCATTCCCTGGGCCTCAGCCCTTACCTTGAGAGAATGTCTGCTCCTTTGTTTATGTGGCTTGGGATATACGCTGCCTTCAAGGAGAGCCGCTTCCCTTGGGTCCACAGGAGGATCTGACGTGGCAGCTTGTACAGGAGGCGAGATTGCAGACCCCCCTGGTGGTTGATACAGGAAAACACCAAAGTGTTGTCCATGTGAACCAAAACATGGTGGCCTCTGAGGTCTGGAAGGAAATGCTTCAATGCTTGAAGCAAGGAAAGCATATAAAGGCAGATTATATACCATGTCTGATGGGACTTCTCCCAGAGACCTTTAGCAGAGTGGGCACTCATGACCGCTCCCCACCTCGTGAGGGACGCATCTGTCATAAACATTATGCGACACCCAGGAACTCACAGCATAGGGCCCTAAATCAGGAACACAGGAGATTGCCCCTCTGTGAGAATTCGGGTCTTGAGCCACCACTGAAGGTGTCTTATGTGCAGGAGGCCAAGTGGAACCACATTAGATGCTGCTGTCATCAGACCCAACAGTTTTTGAAACTGCTTTACAGTGAGTGTCTGGCCTTCTCTCACTCTCTTGACAGCTGTGAGAATGGACTTGACATGAGTAGGGGACAATTGTGCCTGCATAAGGGACAAATCCCATACTATGCCTCAGTAAGTGGTTCTCTGTGATGGAGAAAGGACACTCTTTTTGGCATTCAGCCTTAACCCAATTCCTTTATGTCGGCAAGAACAACATCTTAATGCTGAAATGCCAGCTGCTCTGACTGAGCCTTAGCGGGGCCAGTGCCGCATTCACACACTTTGTGAAGGTGAGGGGTGAGAGGGCAAGACCAAACGGAAGGACCCGATATTGGTAAGCTTTGGTGCTGAAAGCAAACCTTAGGTCAGTTGGAAGGATGATACATGAAAGTATGCATGCTTCAGATCTATGGTCACAAACCAGTCCTCGGACCTGATTTGGAACATGACTTGCTTCAAGGTAAGCATCTTGAACCTGAGTCACAAAAGCGAAGACCTGCTTGGGCTCCACCATGGTGGGGGACACCCCATCGAACCGGGGCGGGCGAGACCTAAACTGAATCGTGTAGCCTCGGTCTATGGAGCACACAGCACATACAACATGGAAGCATTACCAAAGCGTTTCTGATGCAGCTCGAGTTCCTGAAGGGGAACTTTGTTTATCAAAGAGAAACAAATAAAAAAAGTTTTTTTTGTTAGAAGTTTATGTAAGTTTTATGGAAGGCATCAGGACTTTTTGTGACAGTTTCAATGTTTCCCAGCATGGGAAAGTTTATGACATCTGATTTCTTGGTAAAATGACAAGCTGCAATTTTTGAGAGAAAGACAGACAGAAATAGAGAGAAAGATAGGGAGTGACAGTTTGTCTGTGTTATAACAGAAATGATAACGGTAACTAACTTGTCTATGAATAAAAAAAAAAACAAGATGTGGTATTTGTTAACAAGTAATTTATGATTATATAAGGTCTAAGTGGAATAACACACTTGCTCCATATAGTTTCACAAAGCAAATCTGAACTTAAGTGAAGTTTCTTCTTTTGTGATGTGTGTGCAGTAAATAGATGTAAACATTTTCAGATGTTTCGATGTGAACTATTGACTATAAAAATGCTATTGTAGATGGAGAGCGTTTTAACACAAAAATGAAGTTTTCAGATCTTGTTCAGTCAATTACAGGCACATGTTGGTGAAGTCCATGATTACCCTCTGTGAGGATTATTATATGCTCTAGTTTGTATGGTTCTTTATTTTCTGCATTACTCAGCATGCTTTGTTTATTATGGATGGTCTTTGTTTTGCAATTTTTCTTTACTTATTTAGCTTGTTTTATGTGTTTGACAGGTTGCATTTATTACCTTTTAGTTTACTCTGGATGTTCTCTATGCATCCATGCCGGTTATGAATTAGTGTGCATATGCTAACCTGTGTTTGACTAGTGCCCCTTTAAGGTTGTAAGCCTATTAAACTCCTCAGTCTGATTGGTTTAGGGATTGACTGAAACCCCATCAAATGTCTGACATATTGATGTTTGTTTAAACCTGGGTTCATTCCCATTATGCTGGTTCAAATGTGGTATTTCAGATCTGATTTGAGAAGGAGGGAAAAGGGTTAATCATCTTTCCAAGGATTCTGGGACTGCCAAGTCTAGTATTCTCATTTTGAAGCTGTACTGTATTTAAATGTAGCACAAACGAAAATATAGTAGAACTTCCCAGAAGAGTGAAGGTTAATAAAACATCACATGGGGAATTAATGTGGAAAGGGATGTTCAAAAAGAGTATACCAATCTTATGGTCAGGTGTCCACAACTTTTGTCTATATAGTGTTGTTACGTTCCCACCTTGGCTAGGCCTTGGGGAGTGTGGGAACAATAACCATTTAGTTTTTATGGGTTGTTTGGACAAAAAGCAGGACCAGACTGACATGGAATACAAATATTCTCTAATTATTTAATCTATATAAAAGTTAGAAGAGGTACAGTTTCTCCGGTATCACCTCATTAGCCGTCCGTGTGGAAACATAGCAAAGGTTTGGTGTCTTGGTGATTTCCGTAATTTAAAATACTATAATTACATTAAAACATTTACAAGAATATTTTGTCTTCATGCTCTATGGTGAGTTTGGTTTCACTAATAATAAATATACATTTACATAAAGTCCATGTTGATTAGAGTATTAAAAACTTGGCAAGTATGAATTCAAGGTACATTCAAAACAGATAAAAATATGCAATTAAGTTGTGATTTAAAGTAAGTTAACCTGTGGCAATCATGCAAATAAATCACGATTAAATATTTTAATCGATTGACGGCCCTATTATTAATAGGATGTGAGGTCCAGTTACCAGCATGACACTAAAACAGGTACTAGTAATGGCTACTTTTTACTTAAGTACATGTCAGAGCCAAAACTTCTTTACTTTAAAAAAAAGTATAGTCAGTACTTCAACTTTTACCAGAGTCATGTGTCATGTGATGTCACCTGTGTTCATTTCTATAAAAATAGTATAATTATGACATGATGCCAAATCATGCAGCCTCATTTTGGCATTCTGTGTATTTAATTTGAATGCAACACAGATTTTTATGTATTGTGATTAGGAAGCTTGAAGGATTTAAGTGTATTTCTGTAATAGCTTAAAAAAAATTAAATAAAAAATGGTATGAAATTACCATATTTGAGGATAAAAACAGATAAAGATGCAGATAAAGATAAACAAATCAACATTGATGTGGTGACATTTTTTGTTAGAAAGGCTTTGGGACAGTTTCATTCCTTCTCAATTTATGACTACCTGATTTTTTCGGTAATATGACAAGCTACAATTTTTGTGTGAGAGAGAGAGAGAGAGAAAGAGAGAGAGAGAGAGAGAGAGAGAGAGAGAGAGAGAGAGAGAGAGAATGACAACGTGTCATGTTTTTAACAGAATTGATAACAGGAACGAACTTATCGCTAATGTGTTAAAAAGTGGAAATTGCAGATTGTTGTGGTATAAGTGGAACATCTGGATCATGTGATTTCATGAAACAAATCTGAAATCAAGTAAGGACACAACCCAACAACAACAACACAATAAATAGGCTGAATGGTACATCTGGTATATAGTGGAGTGTTTTAGGCATTTGACTCTGGATTGGAAGCTCACAAATTCAAATCCCAGCACCTCCAAGCTGCCACTGCTGGACCCTTGAGCTCATCATTCTCGATTGCTTAGTTGTAAGTCGCTCTGGATAAGGGCGTCTGCTAAATGCCATTAATGTAAATCTAATGCATTTGTGCAATGCATAATTCCAGTACATGAGGAATCATTGACTCTGGTCCTTTGAAAGATCAGAAAAAAATGACGCATTCATTTTTTTCTAATCGTTCAAGGCACCAGAGTCACTTAGTTCACTTCTACCACAGTTCCCACACCTCGACACATTGTTTAGATGTTATATTTAGAGATATTTTACAACTAGTAATGAAGGCTTGAGCTATTCACGTTACATTTCAGAAATCGAAACTTTGATCAAAAAAAAGTTTTAATGTTAAAAACGTCTCCATATTTGTGATTTTAAGATTCATTCAAACTTTGAATGTATTAGCAATAGTAAAAAAGCATGACAGGCAGACATGGGTGACAAAATGACCCTCTTGGAGAGCAGTTAACCTTTAGAACCTTTGATTCATTTATTCATCTTAAAGCACATTGTTCTCTAAGTACTATGAATCATTTAGTAACAACATAAAAGACGTCCAAATATAACAGTTGAATGCAACCCTGTACCCACAAAACAGTCCAGGTTAAAAATGTAACCCCTAAATGATAATAACAGGAAATGTATGAAAGGAAGGGGCAATGATAGCTTTGACATAAATTATTCGTTAATAAGGAAAATGTTTTCTTTAGACTCATTTCGTTCCTCGGATTTAACCTTTAAACCCTTTGATGCGTAGCATACATAGTTATGAACAGTCATGAGAAAGCTCTTTATATACACATGTATATACACACACATGCTGTCCACTTAGCGGAGGTTATCCAATCAGCCATGTGACAGATGCACAGTGTATAAAACCATTAAGACATAGGTCAAGTGCTTCATTTAATATCCATATCAAACATTATAATAGGGAAAAAATGTCATCTCTGTGACACATGGCTGTAGGTGTCAGAGGATAGTTTGAGTATTTCAGAAACTGCTGATCTCCTGGGATTTTCATACACAACAGTCTCTAGAATGTATAGTGCAAAATTGTGCAGAGTGAGTAACAGTTCTTTCGGTGAAAAAACACTGTTCATGGACAAAAAATAAATAAAATAAAATAATAATAATAATAATAATAATAATAATAATAATAATATTAATAATAATAATAATAATAATATTAATAATAATTAATTTATAATAATAATTAATAGATAATAAAAATAAATTAAAAGTATATAAAATGTGAGCAAATTAACTTGTTTTTCAAAGCTCCTATTTTTGCTGTCATGTTAAACAAAACGAAAGTAAAACAATTATTTTAAATACTATTATTGTGTCTCCACTGAGCACTAAGATTTCATTGTTTTAGTTATTTATTTATTTCTTTGTTTTAACCATCCAACCCAATCCATTGCACCTAATCCATTTTGAAACTTGCTAGATTTATTTATTTGTTTATCTATTTACTTGTTTATTTTTGAAATATTTTTAGCATATTTTATGAATTTACCCAATGCATAGAACATGTGGCCTGATTCCCAAACCGTGAAGTGATGGTAATAATTTATTTTTTAATATAAATGATATTTAGACAAAGTAAAAAAAAAAAAAAAAACTGCAAATGCTGAAACACAATTTATGCATGAAGGGGTTAATTAAATCTTGAGCACCAGGATACCTCACTTCATCTCCTCCATGCTGGACACTGCAGTTAAGGGATTACTGCTTCTTTTCTCTAAGTGTCTGACAGCTTCATTAATCTGCCCTCGAGCACACGTTCACTTTTCCAACTTTTGAATTTTCATTTTTACTGTTTGTTCTCAAGCAGATGAATTTAACTCTTGAATCGAAGAGTCGCTCTGGTATCCAGTCATGCAGGTTAGCAGCAAAAGGATTAAAAAGAAAAACCTCTTTACATGGATACATTGCATTTTCTTTCATCTCACATCCTGGGCTCTCATTTTGTCCAGTTTATCTACATCAATTCAACGAGTTTCAGTCCTTTCACTACTCTGTGAAATATCCCTGAGCGGTGATTTATTGATGCAGCACTTTTCAGTTGATATCGTGAAAAGCTAATGAGAATGTGAGCTGATATTGCTGACCTAACTGCTGCTGAAACGGACATAAGGATTTTCTTGGACAATATGAGGAGACTTGCTTTTTCTCTGAATGAAGAATCTAGACTTAAGGCTTATGGAAAGCAGATGGTAGAGAACATTTAACATAACCCATAGACACCAAACTCCTGATATTGGGACCAAATTCTGCTTGGGGAAGTGATAGCTCAGTGGTTAAGGATCTGGGTTACTGATTGAAAGGTTGGTGGTTCGGCCACAGTATTGCCAAATTGGCACTTTTTGAAAGGCCCTTAACCCTCTGTGATCCAGGGGCACTGTATCATTACTGATTCTCTGGTCTGACATGAGGGATATATGGGAAAAGTATCACCGTGCTGTAATGCATGTGTGACAAGTAAAAAGCCCCCTTTACCCTTTACACCTTATCAATATACATTAATCAGCCTTAAAATTAAATCACTGACAGGTGAAGCAAATAACATTATCTTGATACGATGTCAAGGGGTGAAACATGTTTAGGCAACAAGGAAACAATCAATTCTTTTCAAATAACAACCAAAAATCAAGTTGACGTGTTTGGAAACAAGCCAAATTTTACAAGGAGGCCAAATCGTAATGACTGGGTCAGAGCTTCTCCAAAATAGCAGGTTTTGTGGATTTACCCTGGTATGCAGTGGTTAATATCCACCAAAACCTACACTTCCATCTGGTCCAATCTAACAGATGAGCTACCGTAGCACAATTTACTGAGAAAGCTACTGCTGGCTAATAAAAGAAACGTGTCAGAACACAGTGCATCATGTTAAAGAGTTATTTATTTTAAGAAAAAGTGCTAATTTGAGACCTGTTGGAAGATGTAGGCCTTTTAGACATCATTTAAAAACTGCTAGACATCAAGTGGAAGTTCATTACACAACCTATGTGCCAGAACAGAGGAGAGTCTTGAAGCAGGTATTGCTAGAACCCTGAGAGATGGTGGGATCATTTAAACAGTGCTTGAGGTCAGAAAGATTGGGTGAGGGTAGCTCAGTGGTTAAGATGTTGGAATTCTGGTCAGAAGGTTGACTTTAAATGCCACTGCCACTGCTGGACACTTGAGAACGGCCTTAAACCCTAAACTGCTCAGTTGTATGAATGAGATTATAGTAAATCGCTCTGGACAAGGGCATATGCTAAATGCCATAAATGTAGTTTTGGGGCAGAGGGATACTGGTCAATTCTTGGCTTTCTAGGCAACCATCCGATGTGGGAACATACAGAAAGCCAGTGAAATGAGTGTAGTGGTGGTCTAGTGGTTAGGATGTGGCGCTCTCACCGCTGCGGCCCGGGGTTCGATCCCCGGTCAGGGAACCAACCCCAGCCACTCTTAGTGCCGGTCTCAAGCCCGGATAAATGGGAGGGTTGTGTTAGGAAGGGCGTCCAGCGTAAAAACATGTGCCAAATCAAACATGCGGAGGATCCGCTGTGGCGACCCCTAATAGAAGAAGTCAAAAAAAGTTTAGTAGGGTGGTGTGGGAGAACCATTCAACAATCTATGTTTTCCCTGATAATGTATTGGGATGGTTTGATGAACATGACAAAAATAAAAAGAAATTTCTCAGAATTCCCCAAATCTCAATTAAATCAAATCTCTGTGGATAAACAAGTACAATCCATAAAGGCCCCACCTTGTAACTTATGGGACTGGAAGGATTGAAACATTTTGGTGCAAGAATCCACAGCACACACTGTAAAGTCCAGGCCTCAAAGAGTCAGCGCCTACACAATATTTTCAATATAGCTGCTTGGTGAATGTTTATATGTTTGGAGGTAATGCTGCACAACAATGCAAGCAGAGAGCCACTACCTCCCCATAGTGAATTTTATAAAACAGCATCGTCTGGGGTGTCTTACACTTTATTCACGAATTACCACAGCAATTTGCAAACGACTGCAATTTCTAATTTGTTAATGAATGACACGTTGCGTCTTTTTCTGCTTTATAGTTCGAATTATTTTGTGGAACAACACAGCGTCACAACAATGAGAGCAGCCATTGTTCCTTTTCTCACCTAGGTTATAATGGATATAAAAGTCATTCTTCACCAACCTCACACACACACACACACACACACACACAAAAAAAAGCACAGCCTGGCATTTTACCGAGAAAACAAGAAGCATAATCAAGAGAGCACTTACAACCGAGACTCCTTCTATAAATGTTAAATAAATGTTAACCAAAAAAAAATCCACTGCATGAATGATTGAAGGATCTTGAATTTTATTAAACAACATATTTTCTAATCGGTTTATTATTAGTCTTAGAACATGTGGTGTTTGCTAAACAAGTCCTTGTGTATGAGCTGTTACTACAAAAACAATTTGATATTACAATGACTCGTTATTACAAAAGAATCATTTGGTTTCATATAAATATAAAGCATAATGTAGCTATGCTGCACTAAGAACTGTACATTCTTAAATGTATAAGTCAGCTTGTCTATTACAGCTTACACAGGAAAAGATTTAAATTTGTCAATGAGGTCACTAATTATGGTTGTCTTTGCTGTTGTAATTGCAGCTTATAGCAATTTGTTATTGTCAGACAGCAGTATTTGAAAGGCTATAATGTCTATAACTGACGTTTAATCACAAATGTTTCAATTGCCCATATGCCAGCTATGAGATTAGCTTCCTGTGTCTGGTGTAAAATTACGCTATGTTTCACTCGACTCCGGAAGACCTCGCATCCCAATACCCTGTTAACAGAAATGTCTAGGGCGTTTCAACACGTTCAAAAATCCCAGTTGTATTCATGTGCACCGGAAAAGAAATTACCCGAATGTCATTTGCTTTATTGGCATTCATGGCAAGAGGCTGAAGCGCAGAACTCATAACACTAAATATGATTTTTAATTGACACCGTCCAATTTAGCTCCATTATACCACTTGTAGGAAATAACACATTATTACGATTTTACAATGGCTGTGAATCAACATCAAAGATGCCGCAAGTGGAAAAGCGCACTTGTTAGTCATTCTCTCAGCTGACAAATATATGCCGTAATTGGCCCTAGCACACCAGAAATAGTGCCCAAGGAGAAACTTCAATGACGTTTGAACAATATTATAGCAGGATCAGCACAAGGGTACTTAAGTTGGTGTATCAACAGGAAATTAAATACATTTAAACACTGCTAAAAGCAAGCAATAATGCAGAATCACAATCTTCATAACATCCGAACACACTTTTGGTTTTTTTTAGGAATTTTCTTGTGACTCATTTTCAGGCCTTGGAGACCTTTAATGGCTCTGCTGACAGCAGAAAAGAAGTTTGAAAAAGTTTTCTTCTGAGGAAAATGTTTTCTTCTTTGCTTTGATTGTGGCTCTGACAGCATACTTATGGAAACAGAAAGGAAATGTAATAATTTTTTACTATATAAAAGATTTCAATGTTGTGCTTTGAATTTATTTTGCCACATAGAATTACATAGATGTCATTCATGGCCTTATTGTAGAAATTGTAAAGGAAGCTGTTTTATCTGGACGTAATGGGGCTTCTATATAAAGCATATACAGGTATTCCTCTAGTTACGATGGAGATACGTTACAACGACCCCATCGTAAGTCACAAATATCGTAAGTTGAAGATGGTACTATGACTGTGACACAGGCTTTTCTGCTTCATGTTGATTTATAATTTTCATTTTCTGCTCTAAACTGTTGGCTTTTTTTTTTTTTTTCACTACAAGCGGAGGACTAGGCGCTTGAGAGACATGCTTTTATTACTGATATTGCTGTTTGAAACAGAAAAAAATACACACTAAGACACTCCGTCGACTGCTAGCGAGAGTGGAGCATCTCACAGGGTGAGAGATACACTCATCCCAGCTGCGCTTCCAACGTATTGTACATCGTACACTGCTGTCTGTGTCTGTTGCGGGAATATTTTTATATTTTTACAATTTTGTCGTATTTATCATAAGATCGAAAAAAAATCCTAAGTCGAACCATCGTGGGACTCAGGGACCATCTGTACTGTTTTACTTAATACAAAAAACAAGAGCTTTAATGAGATCTGACTCTCAAAGTGTTTGCACTTTGCTTATAGGGATATCGAGTGGCCTAGACCACCTTTAAAGATGTACCAAGAAGGGAAATCAGGGGCCAAAAATGAAAATGCAACAATTACCATTTTTATATACAATTTTTTTTTTTGTTTATTTTGCAAAAGAGACTCCTTTGACCAAAAATAAGCTACACACATCATATATGGGAAGCTCATGATTACATTGAACATGATATAAAATGTACAGCTAAATAAATACATTTTTGCATCATTCTTACATTACATTACATTATTGGAGATATATTCATGTTTTCAACTTTAATTTCTTCATCCTGAACACGTTTCTAACACTCTTTCTTGACTTAATTTTGTGTAACATGCATGTGCACATAAAGTCAGACATGTCATAAAGTCTAGTGGTTAAAACCTTTAGTTTAAAATTAGAAAAGTTTAACTATAAACTATAGAAAAAATAAATAAAAATTGTCTTAATTTTAAAGTAACAAAGCTGCTAGCAAAGTAAAGTAATACCTCAGTACTTGTTGGTAATTCGTTCCAGAATTTATTGAGATTGCTTAAACTGATGAGTACTGAACAATAGTACAATA
Organism: Silurus meridionalis; assembly: GCF_014805685.1. Classification (NCBI taxonomy): domain Eukaryota; kingdom Metazoa; phylum Chordata; class Actinopteri; order Siluriformes; family Siluridae; genus Silurus; species Silurus meridionalis. Next base: position 22,791,548 of record NC_060891.1, on the reverse strand, counting down.
CTGTGCTGTATAAGTAATAAAGAAACTGCATAAAGAGTGCACTCTATGGCACTGTTCACGAGCTAACATGATGCTATCAAGCGTTAGAAGGAAGCACTCCAAAGCCACTAGAACTCTAGTGAAACATTTGATTTGCCATAATTAAATTAGTTTTATAGTTTGTGTAGTGTAGTTAGTGTAGTTTGTGTAGTGTGGTTAGTTGTGGTTGTTTAAGGCGATGAGTTACAGATCAGATGGTCTGCGTTCATATCCCAATATTTCCAAACTGCAATAGTTAGTTTGTTGAGTGGTTGATTTCTCAAATACTTATGTCTTTCTAAAGCTGTGGTTCTCAAAGTTTTTTCAGCCATTCCGCACTTTAGAATGGGGTGGTTTTCAAGACCCATGTGTCCTCCATCACCCCAAAAAAATGGTAATGAATTAATAGCATCAAAGAGCATCAAGTTCTAAAATGGAGAAAATAAGTGTCGTTGTGTTAGTTAACCTATCTGATGTTTTTTATTTTTATTTACTTTACATAATGACCTAATTGTTGTTTGTGGTTGCTTTGATTGGATGAACCTTTTTCCTCTCTGTGAATGCTTAAAAGTAAACTGAAGGGTGGGAGAAGGTAAAGAGTGTTTCTGGAATTGTGCAAATATCATTTCCAAGAGCCAATGGCCATTACACTGAGAAAAACACGTGACTGATTTGGTTGTTTTGAAAGAGTATGTCATTGGCTGAAGCTATTAAAAGGACACTTCTCTATCTAAGTAAGACTTGGTGTTCAGTCTGAATAACTGAAGAACAGTCTGAAGAGCAGTATTAATTATATACAAATGGTAGGGACTATTTTAATGGTTTTAAACTTGCAATTGTCATTCATGAACAAAACCAACAAATGAGTCAGTCATTTGGTTTAGACGTGGGTCTTACTGGTTTAAAAGGAGAAAAAGTGCGTTGCTATGAAATGAAGAAAATGTAGCACTATGGGGAAGTTTTATACCTGCACACAAACCATAATCCCAATTTATCAATAAGTGATGTTTGATGATGACCTTGCACAATAAACATGATGTCAACTGAAAGCTGCATTAAACAGACATTCAATACCACAAGTCTCACCACATTTGCAAAACATTCCAAAACAATAATTGTCATTCATGTGCAAACTAAATAAACAAATCAATTGTTGTTTGTGGTTGAACTGAGTGAAAGAATGAGAATCTGCTGACTCACTGATGTTGGTTCAACAAATGTATGCATATGGTTCAGTCAGTTCTTCTCTCTTTTGACAAGAAGAGAGAGATAACAAGCCTTATAATAAAAAAAAGAATACATTTATATCCTTATCAATGACAGCTCTCTCAAAACTATTGAGTACCAACGTAATTGAAAGAGTCTGTGAAGGAATCAGTGAATTAATCTGAACAAATTATTTTGGTGAATGGAATTAAAAAACGAGTCATTGGGATGAACTGAAATTACTAACCTCTAATCTGAAGACCATTGCCAGTAAATTGCTGTACAACAGGCATGTAATTTGTAATTTAAAGTGCACACTAATGGCCCTACAGTCAAACAAACACAAATCAGACATGTCTAGTAAATCAATATCAGACATACAAGGTCAATCTGTTAAAACAGAATGACTCTATTGTTTATATGGCTGTTGGCAGATCATTTCATGATTTTGTTTCAAGGGTAAATGTTATTCGGTTTATGAAATGCAGATTTGAAATATAAGGAAAGCATCTAAAATGGGATATAATATCCTGCATATATTGAATAGGAAGCTGGAAGTGTACACACTGGTTAAAAATAGTAAGCACATCATTATTTTGGCTCTGTTTACACTGTACATTATACAATAGCTTTATGGTACTACATGGGCTTCATGATATTACCGATAGGGGTGTCTTCTGCTGAGTACAAACATTCTCAGAACAAACTACCTGTCTTCCTTTTAGTGTTGAGCCAAAAATAAAAGCAAAACGTGGGGAAAAAAATGAAAATCTTCTTTTTCTTCTTTCTGCTGCTCACATTAGGGGTCTCCACAGCGGATCATCCGTCTCCATACCACCCTGTCCTCTACATCTGCCTCTTTCACACCAACTACCTGCATGTCTTCCCTCACCACATCCATAAACCTCCTCCTTGGCCTTCCTCTTTTCCTCCTTCCTGGTGGCTCCATACTCAGCACTCTTCTACCGATATACCTCATGTCCCTCCTCTGCACATGTCCAAACCATCTCAATCACGCCTCCCTCACCTTGTCACCAAAACATCCTACATAGGCTGTCCCTCTAATAAACTCATTTCTAATCCTGTCCATCGTCGTCACTCCCAATGAAAACCTCAACATCTTCAGCTCTGCTACCTCCAGCTCCACCTCCTGTCTTTTACTCAATGCCACTGTCTCTAAACCATACAACATCTCAGTTGTATAGAAAGTTGTATGGAAAGTTGGGGGAAAAAATGAAAATACCTTAAAAAAAAAGGTTGGATCATTATGAGCCATTGAGAAGAACACAAAGCAATCCACCGATGTGATAGCAAACATTTGCAGAACATTTTTGAAATGTTAGCATTACAACCACACCCACACAGTAATTAAATCAAGCAATGACATTTTCTGATAACGTTTAATATTCAATTGGAGAGGAACATTTTCTGCAGTGGATCTTCTTCTGCAGTGGAGCTTCACATTAGCTGCAGTTAGCAAAGCACAGTAAGACTGTCCTACTTTTTTGTGATCTATTATGCAGGCTTGTTTCCAGATTGTCAACATTCTTCCCACCATATTTCCCAGACATCTCAGTGGGTTCGGCCACTGCTTCTCCTTTGCTTACTCAAACCCCCATTTCTCTAAAGCCTTCAAAGCCTTTTCTTTCTCGTCTCCCTCTGTCTGTCGCTTCTGTCTAAAGCTATAAAAGGACAATAAAATGAGATTAAGGCAATTAAGTAACATCTGCAGCATCCAGCTTTTCAAAAACTCGAGAGGAACAACTGCCGTATGTTATTCAAAGTGAGCATGGGCCTGTAGGCTGATTAATCTAAATATGATATTCATATGGTCTGGCACGTAGAGGATGATGGTTTTCATAATGTGTTGAAATCCCTGCTTGAGTATTATTAACTGAGTTACACTGACATGCCAGGACTAACTGATATCATATTTATTCATTTAACTTTATCAGACGCTTTATTCTGGTACAGGCTGGAGTTTTTTTTACCCTTGCTTTGTGTGTTGATGTCATATGTTCTCCTTGTGTCTGTATCGATTTCTTCTTTTAGTTTTCTTTTAACATTCGAAAACACGTTGAGAGGTCCAGCTAGACTAAATTACCCCAAGATGTAAATTAGTGAGTGAGTGAGTGAGTGTGAGGGACTGAAATCCCATTTACTGTGTACTCCTTTTATGACCGGGAAAAATTGATCGGAAGGTTGTGAGTTCAGATCCCTGCATCAGCAAGCTACCACTGATGGATCCTTTAGCAGGACACTTAACCCTCAACTACTAACCCTTGGTGTCACTTATTGCTGTGTAGAGGGGGTGTGGTAGCTTAATGGTAAAGGCATTGGACTTTGTATCCAAAGGTTGTGAGTTCTAATCCTTGCTGCTCCTAGAGCCCTGTGTAAGGACCATAACCCCATATCTGCTCTGTTGTAAGAATAAGACAAATGTAAGTTGCTCTGGATAAAGGCATCTGGTCAAAACCATAAATGTAAATATTTATTGAAGGTCTGCATTCAGAAAACCACCAAAATGAAGTTTTAGGAAGGTGGCAGCTTAGTGGTTAATGTATTGGACTTTGGCTATGTAGGTTGTGAGTTCAAATTCCAGCCAGGCCAAGCTGATATTCATGGGTCCCTGACCAAGGCTCTTAACCCTGTAGCTGCTCAGCTGTACAAATGAGATAAATGTATGTCACTTTGAATAAGAGCATCTACCAATTGCCGTAAATGTTGACGATGAATATATTGAAAATTCAAATCGTAAGGTATGGCAGCATTTTGTGTTTTTGAAGTCTAAAAATAAATGCGTTTGGAAGTAAGAGAAAAAACAACTGATAGAAAATGTTAACACGCACTAATTGTTCAACAAGCCTTGTGCAGCATATAAACCATCACCACATTGAGAAGCTCCAGTCACCTCTGTCTGCATGTTAGAAGCTATTAAACAGCCAAACCACAATGACTGGCAGATTTGTGAGGCCGATGAGTGTAAGAGCCACAGTGACCACAAGGTGTGTGTTTTTATGGCAAAATATATGAGGCTGTTTCTTGTCATAGAAATATAAGGATTTCGAATACTGGTCAACACTTGGAATTTCTTTAGTTGAAGATATGTCTTATATTTTTATTTTTAATTTTTTCAGATTTGTTTTAAAATTTAAATGTATTTATTTTTTTTAACTGGAAAGAAATTATATTTCAATATCAAAAATAGCATTTTGTTGAATAAAAAAAAGACAATTTTATTTATAATTTGTCTTAAAGCTCATTTCATAAAAAAATAAAAAAATAAATAAATAAAGTAAATTATATTGTACAACTGGTACCATTAGTCTTATTTGCATTGTGAGTTGAGTAAATGATAACTTTTCTATATTTTAGGTTTGGTTTCTTTGTCTTTGTTTAATTCTTTTGTGTATATTTGTATTTTTATAAAATATTCTGCACCTGTGTCTGTAATGGCTTGCATTATATATCACAATCAATAAATCAATCAATCAACCAATAAATTTTATTTTATTTAAAACCGTTTATAGCTTTTTTTTCCAGAACTTTAAACCAAATGTACTAAATTAATTGAGATTATTTAAAACTTTAAGCTAAAGTAACTTAATTTTTGGAACTTTTTGGAAAAAAATAAAAATAATTAAACACTAAAAAGTGTTAGAAATATTGGTTTTAAATGAGTTTTCTGAGCTTCTGCAAATGTTGCAATACTTGCAACACTTTATGACACATACACACATTCCTACTTCACTTTAGCAACATTATTAGTGTGAGTTATGTTCTTTTAACACTTTAACACTTTTCGATCCCCGGTCAGGGAACCAACCCCAGCCGCTCTCAGTGCCGGTCCCAAGCCCGGATAAATTGGGGAGGGTTGCGTTAGGAAGGGCATCCAGCATAAAAACATGTGCCAAATCAAACATGCGGATGGTCCGCTGTGGCGACCCCTAATGGGAGAAGCCGAAAGAAAGTTTAATAAATTTAAAAAAAAGTTAAAAAAAATTATCAAAACAATATTTTCTTAAAACCCTGTTTAATACTAACTAATGTATCAAAAAGTGCTCAGCATACAACAATTATCAGGCTATACTCCATCTAAAATGGATCAAATCATCACATTATACACCTCCCCACTTTTTTCCTCTTGAGCTCTATTTCTCATTCATTATTGACCGAAGCATTAATCACACAAATGAGACCATTTCTGCTAGAAGACTGTTCCATAAAGGAAATCGTCCGGCTAAACAGTGTTACCTGATTGATACTACTTGTGCTATGCCTCAACAATTCATAAATAAAGAAAGACAGAGGAAAAAAAAAAGTTCTATTGCCATTTAATCATAGGGTTCCTTTATAACCTTTAGCAGAGGCAATTTAGCTAGTCAGCGTGGTACACTGAGAAAGACAAAAATAAAGGACCAACATTGATCTATTGAGAGGGTAATGAAAGCACAAAGCAATCCAATCATCCTTTTTGCTCGGCCTTTCGCTTAAATGACTGCACCAATAACAAACGACATGTCGGCAAACAAAACAAGTACCTCTAGAACCTGTATGAATGTCAGCCTCACTTACTCGAACGCTTATTGAATGTTCAGACAGTCTGTTTATCACTGGGTGCAGGTTATCAAAGGGCATGGGGATAGATCAAGCAGTGATACGAGGACAGGAATTTAGTTAGAGATTGTGAGACTTTTGAGTTTGAGTGCACAGGCTGTGTATTAAATAATATATGCTGAGCTTTATGCCTAGATTCTGTCTCACGGTTTATTGCGATGAAAACAAGAACTAAATAAAACCACAGGTAATGTGTCGAATGGAAAGGACTTCCATTTCATTTCATCCCAAATTGTCCTTTGCTGACACCAAATGCCTCCGCTCAACATTGTAACACTTAAGTAAAATCATTTTCACTATGAATTCCATTCAATTCGATTTGGTTTTATTTGTTGAGTCTTTTTAATAATGGGTATTGTCCCAAAGCAGCTTTACAGAGATCAAGGGTTATGAAGTCTGACTTTATAAGTTTAGTGCCTATAAGATTATCCCTAATAAGTGAGCCAGTGATGACAATGACTAGAAAAAACTCCCTAAGGATGAGTATGGGGATGAAACCTTGAAAGGAACTAGACAAAAAGGATCCCTAATGAATAGTGCCTCTAATAAATGATGCCACCAAGAACAGTGAATGTCTGTATAAAATGTGCTTTCTCAAGATCAAGGATTGTAGAAATGCATAACTGGATTGTCTATAACAAAGCAAGCCATTTCAGTCACGGCTCGCAACCTCAGGGTAACCATGGACAATCAACTGTCTTTTTTTCATTTTTCTCCACAGAGGCTACTCATGTACTTGCTCAGTCTCTTGTCATTTTGAGACTGATGCAACTTTCTGCTGGCAGGTCTACTTCTAAATGCAATTGGTCCTCTGCAAATAATCCAAAAATGCAGCTGCATTACTTGTTTTCAACCTGCGTAAGATTCCACACACCTCCCGACTACTGCACTTCTTTCACTGGCTTCTGGTAACTGCATGCAACACTGATGCTTGCCTACAAAGCCAAAAATTTACCAGTACCCTGTTACCTCAAAGCTCTTATCAATCTTTAAATTGCACCATGGCATCAGTTATTTAGACAATAATGGCTGTTGCGTTATTTTTCAGAAGGCAGTAAATGTGTACTGCTAAAAAAGCTATACATTGTCTATAGTCAATATATACATAAAATTGTATATAATTTCATTTCTATAGTATTGACCTTGAGAAGATATAGTAAAATGGTTGCTAAAATAATCATTATAATAATAACATCATTAATAATAATGAAATTGCCATCAATTTAAATATCTAATTGCGAATAACTGCATGATTGTCAAAAGTTTTATTGTGATTGATCACAACTCAATCGCACATTTTTGTCTGTTCTAAATGTACCTTAAATTGATACTTTGCACATTTTTTATACTCTAAGCATGGCCAGATATTGATGCTTTATGCAAAGGTATCCTTATTATTAATAAAACCATACTGAACATAGAGCATGAACTGTACCTCTTTTAACTGTCATAGGAATTACATAATTATATAATATTTGTTTTGTATTGTTATTATTTCTGTGAGGCAAGTATTTATTGAGATTCAAGTTTTTTTTTTATGTGTCTGTGAAGAGAGACGGCAGAGAGTGCCCGATTCTTTTTTCTTTATTTTACAAAAGCACAGCGTTTTGCTATTATAAATGTATACAAAAAAGTAGATCCTTTACAGATTCAAGTTATGTATTGCTCTCATCTGTACAATAAAAAAGACAGAGTAATTTAAGTTACAGTGGTGTAAAAAAGTGTTTGCCCCTTCCTGATTTCTTCAGGGCCATGTAGTTTTGGATTTTGTTTTTCCTCAATAATAAATACCTTCATTTAAAAACTGCATGTTTTGTTCACTTGTGTTATCTTTTACTAATATTTAAATTAGTTTCATGATCTGAAACATTAAAGTGTGACAAATATGCAAAAAATATAAGATATCAGGAAAGGGGCAAACACTTTTTCACACCACAGTTAGTTTGCCGTTATGAGGAAAAAATGCTACCACAGAGGGTTAATTGCCAGATGTGTGCATCATGGCAGATTTTGGTGCTGATTTGAGACTTGGTGCATCAGTAAAACAAATGTTTAGTGAAAAAAAGAAGAAAAAGATTTTTCAGTGGAATTTATGGTTTTATATATATATATATATATATATATATATATATATATATATATATATATATATATATATATATATAAAATTAAAGAAAGGACATCATGAATAAATATGTGCTGTGTTGAAGGTTTTAATCTCACCTCTTTTAAATATACATTTATTTATATTTTTAATAAAAATGGGTAAGCAAATGCACGCTGCATTAATTGCTCTGAATTTGTGTCATACATGTATTTTTGTCAAAACTATACCTAGATTCTTAGACTTACACTTCCTATAACCATCTACTCACTAAACAAACCACTTATTGTCTTTTTGTCTTACTTTTGTAATTTCCTAGCAGTTTTAATGCCTGCTCTGGTCAGATTTATGTTTCTATATGTTTGCCATTCAGTATTTTTATTTCTTTGTCTTTGTTTCTGTGTTTTTATATTTTATTTACAATTTCTGTACAACATCCCATATTAGAGATGCAACAGGGACTTGTCTCAAGCAATAGATGGATGGATAAATGGATGGATGGATGGATGGATGGATGGATGGATGGATGGATGGATGGATGGATGGATAGATAGATAGATAGATAGATAGATAGATAGATAGATAGATAGATAGATAGATAGATAGATAGATAGATAGATAGATAGATAGATAGAAAGTTTCACTTTTACTTGAGGTTATTGAGCACACTAGACTTTGATATTGGAGTTATTGTATTTCAGCAAATAGTTAAAAATAAAGGGAGAAGAAGAGTTTGGTGTCGTTAGTCTCAATCAGTCACATGCCAATTATATATTGATTAAACCACTTAGGTGGGCATTCTGAATGATTAGCTAGAGCCACACTTGCACAAATGTTGACTCCTGATTACAACAGTTCCTATTTCACAAGATGAACTTAAAGCCTGTATACAAGAAAAGACTTGTTCTATTGATGAAACAGTGGAGCCTCATTAGTAGAAAACATGTTTTCTTTACAGCTCTATTGTAGAAAGGAGTGCTACAGGAGGTATTTGCACAAACCGTGGTCACACTGTGCAACAGCTCATCACTGTCCTGTAGTTGAACACATTAATTTTTCCATTTTTTCATTTTTCCAATGTTTAAACTTTGACATTGTGTGGACAAAGTTTTTGGGACACACGATATTCCAGCCATATATAAGGTTTTTCCCCCAAACTGTTACCATAAAGTTAGAGGCACACAATTGTATAGAATGCATTTGGATGCGGTAGCTTGAACTAGGAGACCCAAATCTGTTCCAACATGACAATGCCCCTGTGCACAAAGCCAGCTTCATGAAGGTTTGTCTACATAAGTTGAAGTGGATCTTGAGTTGCCTCCTATAGAGCTCTGAACTCAATCCTATTGATCAGCTATAGGATGAATTACAATCCTAACTGCAATTCTAACCTTCTCACTTTAAGTCAGTACAAGACATTACTAACACCATTGTGGTTAAAAGAGCATGGAACTCCACAATCACAATCCAAAATCTAGTTGAAAATATTCCCAGAAGAGTGAAGAATTCAGCCTCTGATTTTGGGAATGTTTTTTTTTTTTTAACCAGAAGCATATATAAATTAAAGCTGTGATCAGACTGGTACACATACATCACTTGTCTACAATCTATACCTTACACAAGTGATATTTAAACAGACTGTATTAAAAAAAAAATGCTGCATTATTAAACATCACCACTGACACCCACCAAACCCCTCGAGGCATATATGCATTATTCCTTTTTAGGTTTGGCAGGCCTGTAGATGAATGCAATTATGAATGTAATTTCAATGTGCTTTTGGGATTCAGGTGCTTCGTACAGGAAGGCATCACGCAGAACGATTTCAATATTCTTTCCATATTGTTGTGACACTTTGGAAGCAAACTAGAAAATGTTGTTCAGGCACAATGATTTGAATTTCAAAAAAGAAATAAAGGGAATGTTTTTGCAGAAAATAAGGTGTTGATGCGATTTTGACATTTTTGCTCCAAGTGGGGCGGGTTATACATATAAACGAAGGACACTTATCGTGATTGAGGAGTTGCTGTTTACTACATGGTCCTGACATAAAATCTTTATGGTTACCATACGTGTAGAAAGACGTGATGATCTACAAAACTGCTCGTCTTATGTACAGTATTTAAGTCTGAAATATATGCAGTGTGAATCTGAATGAACACTGTTCTCTAAAGGTAAAATAACCCAAGCCTTATGCTTGTAGTATTGTAAAGTATCTGGAAATACAGCATATGTTCGAGTAAACAGTGCTGAAAATATCACCATCTGGAAATAGGAGCTTGGGAATTTTCTCAATTTCTGTAAATGCAATGGGATATCAAACAGGAAAACCCTTGAGAGTGAAATGTGCGGATTTAACAAAATAAATAGTCTATGTTGCTTCTAAACTAAACACCCAGGCAACAAATCTGCCTACAACTTTAGTTATATATTACAGTTATATAATGTGAAAACATTTCTTTTGCAACACATGAGAAGATCAAAACTTTAATGGCAAGGCTTCAGCCTTTTAAACCACTTAGGGTGATAAATTTGACCTGGGTGCTAGGAACTCACAGAGTAAACATATGACCATAATTTAGATTATAATTTAGTGGGGACTGGTAGGTCAGTGCTTAAGGCCCTGGTTTACTGATTAGAAGGTTGGGGGTTCATGCCCCGTTCTTGCCAAGCTGCCACTCTTGGGCCCAAGCTGCATTCTGTGTTTTAGGGCTGCTGTATCATGACTGACCCCAGTTTCAACCAAGCTGGGATATGTGAAGAAAATAATTTTACTGTTTTGTAAGATATATGTGACATATGATGGCTATTCTTTTCATTTTCTTAAGAAATACACCCTTGTTCCTGTCCTTGTACACATCTTGAACTTCCTGTACACCTTGAGCCATCCATGGCACAGCTTGAGAATATACATTAGTCAAAGCTACAGGTACATTTAAAAAAATTTTAACAGACTCCAATCATCATCTTTTATTTTGTATTTTCTGATATTTTTTATACTTTCCGTTAGGAACTCTGTGGCTGGTCGGTTCTGCTGTGTTTGCTCATTAACATTTTAATCTTGTTAGACATCACTCTCTGTGCTGTCTGTGAGTAGCTATGAATTGACAATGCTGCTACATTGAGAGTACACTCTCAAAACAAAGTACGAAATTACTGATGTTGAACAGATCTTTTATATTCCTCAAAACAGTCCGGTTTGCATCAGTTGACATGCATACGATGGCATCTCTGCTGAACAGAGGTGTCCCTGGTCACTCTATAGCCTGCTAAGATAACTGGATTGTTGACATACTGGAACTTGAGTGCATACTCTGTCCAAATGCTCTCATTTTCCCCACTTAGTTGGATCCCCTATTGGAGCCTCCTCTCAGACCAACCCCTCTGCTTCACTGATGCACAGACCTGTGGCTACACTGTTCATAGATAAGCCCATGGCATTAGCCAGATTGCTAAAAACAAAACACTGGGGATAAACTTGAGTTCTCTCCAAAATCCTCTCACTCTCTCCATATGGCCATTATTTTTCATGTAGGTGGTTTTCTTACCCAGCTTCTACATCCTGTCCAAATACTCGCAGCCCTGTGGCTACATACAGGCATTTAGCAATACTGTAATATATATAATTTTTTTGCACTTTATATTATTTTATAGATATTAAAGTATTGCAGATCTCTTTTTCCTAAGGGCATGTGTTTGGAAGGAAATATGAGTATGCACAGATCTGCTTCTTGGCAATAATATGTGTTATAGCAAACCCTTAAAACAAACAAAATATGCACATTTAGTTTTTTTATGAAGAATTATGGCACCAAAAAAAAAAAAATTGGCTGGACTGAACAAATCAGTTTTATTCTTAATAAATGGAAATGACGTGATGTATTACATCAATATTAATACCATTATTAAGACGTGTTACGATTTCCATTTCTGTTAAATTGGAGCATCAGAGAATCAGTACCAAACCTAAAGAGTTTAATCCCCTCTTTCTACAACCCAATATGACCCCTGAAAATGTTCCAACATGTTCTGGCTGTGCTTGGAATTAAAAAATCATCTCAAGTCAAATATTTCCTGGTGTTTTCATTATTTCTATCTTGCCCGAATGTATTTAGTTTGGAAAAGTATTAAGCGAACCAAAATGACTAATCAACATGAACATTAAGGTTAGTCTGAATAAAGTGGCATATGTATGACACACACATTTTATATATATATATATATATATATATATATATATATATATATATATATATATATATATATATATATATAAAACCTTGTTATCCATCCAATGCGCCCAGCCTTAAGCCAGGTATATGTAAAGGAAACAGATCTCTTGGATCATTATCTGGTGTTGAACAGCCTGCAGACATAGCGAGCCCACATTAGTATTGACTCCGACTAATGTGTTTGCTGATGGAGGAGTGTATAAATCACCAATTATAAGAAGCAAGCCAAGTGAACTCCCGTCATTTGAGTATTAGTCAATTCATTATCATTTGCCTTCTTTTTTTGTTGTTTTTTTATATCAGCACACTTAATTCAAAATTTGTTTTGTATCAAACAAGAAAAAAAAGATTCTTTCTTTCTTTTTGAGGTCATCACCCAAGCCCATTTGCACACCATTTTGTACAATCTTTATTTAATGATTTATTTTAATTTCACAATGCTCGGTTGGAGGAATTGATTGAATGCGATGGCGGTATGGGATGTGAGCAAGTGTTTCGTGAATGTTAATAGAAAGCGATGGAGAACGCTTCATTTGCTATGCAAAGGAGCAGATAAGCAATGTGACCGTGCGCTGCACGCATCGCGAGTTATTTTCATAGCATAAATTCTGGTGACCTCATTGCATTTTGATTCCCCTCTGGGGACTGCTTTTGGTCGCGTTTCTCTTTTTTTCCGGCTCTCATACCAGTGAAATAACAAGATAAAGTGCTTTCACCTTTTTCATTCGCAATAACTTTTACTTCTAGTTTACTTCCATGGATTAACAGATACTTATAGGCCTAAAGATTCTTAGACTTGAAGAACTTTACATTCAGTCATTGTTAACAAGTCTAAGTTAAGACCTTAGCCATTGTTTAAAGTCAGGGTTTAAAGCTTTTTGATATATTTGTATAGCAACAAAAAAAATACAGTAATTGCAGTGGTTACATTCCAAAACCGCCGGCGATAAACGAAAGAATGAGATTAACAGACGCCACCACAAAAATGCTATTTTATGTATACAGTACTGTACTGTATTAACATTTTACTTCATTTTATAATAATTATATTTTTATTTATAAATTTCATTATTTTAACAAAAAATCCTCGAGAGACCGGGAAAATCAGCCAACCAAATTAGTTATGTGATAAATGCAATTCTGCGACATACCGGAGTCGCGAGATTCGAACCGCGGTAAAACGAGGGCACGATATTCGAGCCACAGTAAAGCGGGGATTACTGTTGTCACTTCTGCACTTCATTTCGCAGCTTGACACTACAAATTAAACGTCCAGCATCTATACTTTTTACACTACACTGTTAACAACTAAAACAAATATGTCTGAGCTTGATCTAATTTGAGCGGGATACTCACTCCATAGTCCAAAAGCATTTTTTTACCCAGTGCTGGTCACAAGAGAAACACAGTGCAAGCATTTTTATATTTTTTTGTAAGTTGGTTATCAAAAGAATATTCTGAACAAGACATTTGTAATTGTTTATAGAATGGGTTTTAGGATCGAACAATATATGCAGACTAACAAAATCAATTTTGAAGGTCCTGGAGGACTATTGTTTAGGCTTTCATGTTCTGACCAGTCTGGCTTGGGGTTTGAGTCGTAGCCAAAAGAATCCAAAAGGAATCCAAAAGCCAGCACTGGGCTTGCACGTGACAGTGCATTCTGAGTGCGGGCCTCAAGCCTGGATCAATTAAAGAGGGTTGCATCAGAAAGAGCATCAAGTGTAAAACCTGTGTGAAAATCAACTCCATGCTGAGTAATAATCCAAACCCAGCCATTAGGGGGGCACAAGTCAGTGCACTCTTAGTGCTGGTCCCAAGCCCGGGTAAATGGGGAGGGTTGCGTTAGGAAGGGCATCCGGCGTAGAACATGTGCCAAATCAAATATGCGGATCACAAAGGAGAATTTCATACCGGATCGGTCGAGGCCCGGGTTAACAACGACCGCCACAGGTATCGTTAGCCGGTGGAAATTGGGCTACTGTTGGCCGAAGGAGGAGAAGGAGAGGAGGAAGACATCTACAGAGATGGCAGGAAAAGGAGCAGTGTAGGAGAGTAGAGGTTCGGGTTGGTACTTTAAATGTTGGTACTATGACGGGTAAAGGGAGAGAGATAGCTGATATGATGGAGGAGAAAGGTAGATATGCTGTGTGTTCAGGAGACCAAGTGGAAAGGGAGTAAGGCCAGGAACATTGGAGGTGGATTTAAACTGTTTTATCATGGTGTGGATGGGAAGAGAAATGGTGTAGGGGTGATTCTGAAGGAAGAGTACAGTAAGAGTGTAGTGGAGGTGAAGAGAGTTTCTGATAGGGTGATGATCGTGAAGGTGGAAGTTGAAGGGATGATGATAAATGTCATCAGTGCCTATGCTCCACAAGTTGGCTGTGAGATGGAGGAAAAGGAAAGATTCTGGAGTGAATTAGATGAAGTGGTAGATGGTGTACCTAGGAAAGAACGATTGGTGATTGGGGCAGACTTTAATGGGCATGTAGGTGAAGGAACAGAGGTGATGAGGAGGTGATGGGTAGGTATGGTTTTAAGGAGAGGAATGTGGAAGGGCAGATGGTGGTAGATTTTGCTAAAAGGATGGAAATGGCAGTGGTGAACACGTATTTTAAGAAGAAGGAGGATCATAGGGTGACGTATAGGAGTGAAGGAAGGTGCACACAGGTGGACTATGTGCTATGCAGGAGATGCAACCTGAAGGAGATTGGAGACTGTAAGGTGTTGGCGGGGACAGTGTAGCTAGACAGCATCGGATGGTGGTCTGTAGGATGGTTTTGGAGGCGAAGAAGAAGAGGAGGAATGTAAGGATTGAAAGAAGAATAAGATGGTGGAAACTGAAGGAGGAAGAGTGTAGTGTGAGGTTCAGGGAAGAGGTCAGACAGGGGCTTGGTGGTGGTGAAGAGGTGCGGATGATTGGGGAATACTGCAGGAGTGATGAGGAGGCAGCTAGAAAAGTACTTGGTGTGACATCTGGAAATAGAAAGCAAGACAAGGAGACGTGGTGGTGGAATGAGGAAGTGCAGGAGAGCATTAGGGGAAAGAGGTTGGCAAAACAGAAGTGGGATCGACAGAGTGATGAGAAAAGTAGGCAGGAGTACAAGGAGATGCGGCAGCAGGTAAAAGGGATGTGGCGAAAGCCAAGGAAAAGGCATATGAGGAGCTGTATAAGAGGTTGGACACTAAGGAAGGAGAAAAGGAGTTATACCGATTGGCCAGGCAGAGGGACCGAGCTGGGAAGGATGTACTGCAAGTTAGAGCAATAAAGGATGGAGAGGAAATGTGTTGACTAGTGAGGAGAGTGTGTTGAGAAGGTGGAGGGAGTATTTTGAGCAGCTGATGAATGAGGAAAATCACAGAGAGAGAAGGTTGGAGGATGTGGAGTTGGTGAAGCAGGATGTAGATAGGATTAGTAAGGAGGAAGTGAGAGCAGCGATTAAGAGGATGAAGAATGGAAAGTCGGTTGGACCAGATGACATACCGGTAGAGGCGTGGAGATGTTTAGGAGAGATGGCAGTGGAGTTTTTAACCAGATTGTTTAACAGGATTCTGGAAGGGGAGAGGATGCCTGAGGAATGGAGAAGGAGTGTGCTGGTGCCGATCTTTAAGCATAAGGAGATGTGCAGACCTGCAGTAACTACAGGGGAATTAAGTTGATCAGTCACACCATGAAGTTATGGGAAAGAGTAGTGGAAGCCAGGCTGAGAGAAGAGGTGACCATCTGTGAGCAACAGTATGGTTTCATGCCGAGGAAGAGCACCACAGATGCCTTATTTGCTTTGAGGATGTTGATGGAGAAGTATAGAGAAGGACAGAAGGAATTGCATTGTGTATTTGTGGATTTAGAGAAAGCGACGACAGAGTGCCAAGAGAGGAGTTGTGGTATTGTATGAGGAAGTCAGGTGTGTCAGAGAAGTATGTAAGGGTGGTGCAGGACATGTATGAGGACAGTGTGACGGCAGTGAAGTGTGCAGTAGGTACGACAGACTGGTTCAGAGTGAAGGTTGGACTGCATCAAGGATCGGCCCTGAGCCCTTTCCTGTTTG
This sequence comes from Silurus meridionalis, assembly GCF_014805685.1. Classification (NCBI taxonomy): domain Eukaryota; kingdom Metazoa; phylum Chordata; class Actinopteri; order Siluriformes; family Siluridae; genus Silurus; species Silurus meridionalis. The sequence goes on along the minus strand of NC_060891.1, from coordinate 22,775,322 downwards.
CAGTGGTGATGGACAGGTTGACGGACGAGGTCAGACAGGAGTCTCCTGGACTATGATGTTTGCAGATGATATTGTGATTTGTGGTGAGAGTAGAGAGCAGGTTGAGAAGAGCCTGGAGAGGTGGAGATATGCGCTGGAGAGAAGGGGAATGAAAGTCAGTAGGAGTAAGACAGAGTACATGTGTGTGAATGAGAGGGAGGGCAGTGGGTGATGCGGTTGCAGGGAGAAGAGTGGAGTGGAGGTTCAGGTACCTGGGGTCAACAGTGCAAAGTAATGGAGAGTGTGTTAGAGAAGTGAAGAAAAGAGTGCAGGCAGGGTGGAGTGGGTGGAGAAGAGTGACAGGAGTGATTTGTGATAGTAGGGTATCTGCAAGAATGAAAGGGAAAGTTTATAGGACTGTGGTGAGACCTGCGATGTTGTATGGATTAGAGACAGTGGCATTGAGTAAAAGGCAGGAGGCAGAGCTGGAGGTAGCAGAGCTGAAGATGTTAAGGTTTTCGTTGGGAGTGACGAGGATGGACAAGATTAGAAATTAGTTTATTAGAGGGACAGCACATGTAGGATGTTTTGGTGACAAGGTGAGGGAGGCGAGATTGAGATGGTTTGGACATGTGCAGAGAAGGGACATGAATTATATTGGTAGAAGAATGCTGAAGATGGAGCCACCAGGTAGGAGGAAAAGAGGAAGGCCAAGGAGGAGGTTCATGGATGTGGTGAGGGAAGACATGCAGGTAGTTGGTGTGAAAGAGGCAGATGTAGAGGACAGGGTGGTATGGAGACGAATGATCCGCTGTGGCGACCCCTAATGGGAGCAGCCGAAGAAGAAGAAGAAGAAGAAGAAGAAGAAGAAGAAGAAGCTGACTAATAATCCACCTACTGGGAAAAGTACACATAAAGTACATTTAGTCTGCTTTCTTTACCTTCTTTACTCTTTCTTTACTGTTGACTAATCAATAGTAAGCAACTAATTCCCAGAAACACTGGAAAGCAATAAAAGCTAGTCATATCATGACTTTCAGCATAGTGTGTAAATTTTATTCTCTTCAATTTGATTCAATTCTGTGATATCAGTTGAGTTGGTTGAATTGGTGTTTACTTGTGATGTTCCTAGATTTTAAATCTCATTCCCTAATTTAAATCAGGGCATTTCTAAGTTTTGAAAACATCTGGGCTAAACCAGAAACATCAGGGGCTAATAGAGTGGGGTTGGTGGTCTTTATACAAACAATTCCTGATAGTTTGATTCTGTATAGTAGAATTCTGATAGTTGATCAGAATTACACAGTAAACTGCGACAGCAAGAAATCAAGTTTAAACAACTAACGGTTGATTAATTCCTAACATCTTTCCACTAAACTCCTGCTTGAAAACAGTCAGGGTTAAATCAGCCCTAGTGACACCCCTGAACTCGACCACTGAGATCTGATCAGGGAGCTACTAATGCTACAAACTGCACTACATTATGTGGTCTCTCTTTGTACCACAAGCTTTGTGTCTGACTGCTGGCTTAAGTAAAACCCTCCAGCTCAGGCAGTTTTTCAGGGCTTTTTCAGATCCCCATTCTGAAAGAGACATATAAGCTCAGGCAGACACTCTGTGAAAACTTGTACTTTAGTTGAATAAACAGATTATCTATTCTTTTTGGCTAACACTTTAAATTCTTATTGTGTTTGTCACCTTAATTTCTTAATGACAAAGCATTGGAATTATTGTGGAGTATATTCAATGGACAATTCTGCATTCTGTGCATCCTTTTTCGGAGAATATGACTTATGAATATGATTAAGCAACTACATGTCCTACCATTTAAGGCCAATGAGAGATGGTAAGTAACAGGAAGAAACACAAATATATTTAAGTGTAATGTAATGGCTGACTACTAAATAAAAAAATATATATCTTTTTTTTTTTTTGTAAGTATACACTTCAGAGGTGTGAATTAACCAAATTCAAGTTTTCAGTCATCTGCTTTCAAAGGAGGATTCAATTCTCAACTATTCCAACTGCAACCCCATGTGTGAGACAGTGTTTTAACCAACTGATGCTGATCCAAAATAAAGCCCACAGGAAGGTATCACAAGGACGACTGTCAGCTTTGGAACACAGCCAAGGGAACACTAAAGTGGCTTTCAGAAACTAGACCGACTGCCCTTGAGTGGTCCAAACAAAGCCGGACATGAACTCAATTGAAAATCTGTTCACAGACATCCAAATAACCAATCACACCAAACTTTAGGTCATTTGCAAGGATGAATTGAAGCAAATATCCAAATCCTGGGCTGTAAAGCTTGTGGATGCAACTAAATAAAAGTCAAGGGTGTATTTTCTGCTAAACAAAATTGACAATATGTTTATTAAAACACCTGAAATGTTGTATTTAATTATATTTAAAAAAGCGATGCATTTGTTGTTAAATCCCAGGAGACTAAAACGCAAAAATCAATTATAGACTGACTATAACAAAAGACTTTGAAGAAATCTGCTTTTTTGGGAAGCCTCTGTATCTTGTTAAGCAGTGACAGGCGAATTTGTCTGCTTGCAACTTTTTCCTTCAGTCCTTCAGTTGTTACTCAAGGTCGAGTTTTATAAAAAGAGCCCTGCGGTTTTGCCAATAGCATGGAGCTGATATAATATCCCAGAGAAACTGTGGTACTTTATGCTGGATATACTCATTTATCACATTAAAACTTTTTTTCAATGGTTAAAATTGCCTTTTTGAAATGCAATAACTGCCTTGTTCGGTTTATAATACAATCATTGCCGACTGTAGAGAATAGGCGCTAATATAAGTGTACTTTAACATCTCTGGCTCTTATTCTCTTTCCTGTAGAAAGCAGAGGCACATTTGTACAGTCTCATGGAAAGCTGAGTGTGACAAAAGAGTCAGCTAAAGGCACACTTATATCCCAGTTGGAAACAATAAAAATGGTATTCAGTGGCACTCAGCGACTGATTTAAAACTTTTGCACTATTGCTTGCAGTAGAGAGAGGTAACGCTTATGGTGTGTTGTTTTAACACATCAACAAAAAAGGCGTAGTGCTGCACCCAGGGAATGCAGGAGTAAAAAAACAATGAAACAAAATAAAAAAAACGAATGGCATCTGAGGATTAAATAAAACAGGACAATAAGAAAGGTGGGTGGCCCATGTATTTACAACCACAATTCCAAAATAAAGTTGGGACACTGTGCAAAATGTAAATTAAAATACAATGCAATGATTTGCAAATCTGAAAAATCCATATTCTATTCACAATAAAACAAAACACACAAAAAAAAAACCATATCAAATGTTTTAACTGAGAATATATACCAATTTTTTTTTTTTTTTTTTTTTTTTGAAGTGTAAAGGTCATTTTGAATTTGATGGATGTAACAAGTTTTAAAACAGGGTTAACAGGTAAACGAGGCCATGTTCACCACTGTGTAGTATCACATCTTCTGTCTGTATATATCTGATAACTGACGAGACCAGTTGCTGGAGTTTTGGGAGAGGAATGTTGTCCCATAAGTGTCTAATACAGGATTTGAGCTGCTCAACAGTTCTGGGTGTCCTTTGTTGTGCTTTTCATTTCATTATGTGCCAAATGCTTTCAAATACTGAAAGGTAGGCAGGTCAACTCAGCAATTCGACTCTTCTACTAAGAAGCCATGCTCTTTTGTAATAGATGCAGTATACAGTTAGCATTTTCTTGCTCAAATATGCCTGGCCTTCCCTGAAAAAGAAAACATTTTGAAGAAAAAAAATAAAAAAAAAATGTGTTGCTCTAAAACCATCATACCATACATAACAGAGATTTTTCCAGATTCTTTTACAATTTCGATGATATTATGTAGAGGTAATGGTGAATTTTTGAATATTCTTTGTTGAGGAACATTATTCTGAAATTGATCCACAATTTGTAAACATATTAATTCACCGATTGGAGCTCTGCTGATCTTTACTTCTGAGAGACTCTAAAACACTGTTTATACCCAATCATCTTATTGACCTGCTGCTAATTATTTGCTAAATCTTTCTTCACCTGTGTAATTTTAATAACAATTACAGTTTTTTGAGACATGTTGCAGCCATCAAATTCACAAAAATGGTACATTTCCTCAGTTTAAGCATTCAATATGTTTTTAGTGTTATATTGTGAATAAAATATGGTTTTAAAAGATTTCAAATCATCACATTCTGTTTTTATTTACATTTTACACAGTGTCACGATCTTTTTGGAATTGAGGTTGTCGAAATCTCCCTGGGAGTATGTTGTTTAGACATGGTAGTTACAGAATGTTCTAGTAACGCAACCAAGCTTGTTGTTCAGAATACGGCATACACGTTTGGTTGAATGTATTCTCCACCAACTGCTAAGCATATTACACATGTAGATTCCTCTTAGTTAAACCCCATTGCTCTTACGTATTTCTGTTTTGCCTCTCTCTTTCTCTCTCTCTCTATCTCTCTTTCTTTCTCTCACTTTTTTCATGATCTGAACCTGAAGTTTGACATGCTTGCAACATATCTGGTTCTTGCATTGCCTTTCCATTTTATTCTCATTGCATCTATTTTATTGCTTCCTATCACCAATCATGAGAAAACTAAATGTCCCCTTTGCAATGAAGTGAATGTAGAAACCTGATACATTTCAAACATTTTCTAATGCATTTTTCTCATATCTGAGTGCCAAAGATCATAGCTACAATAGTGTGTATAAATACATTAAATCTTTCATTTCATTCAAGCAATTTATGTATGCGGATCAGGGAGGAACACAGATGGCGAGTTTACTGGTTTTTCTTTTTCGTAGGTGGAACGCCAATCCATTTAAATACACCCACACAGACACACTAATTCATACCTACACTATATGGACAAAAGTATTGGGACACCTGACTTTTCCAGTAATCTGTTACCACATTTTGGATTTTGGATGTGGCAAATCTCTTGATTTGAGTTAGGAGATCCAAACATGTCACCAATATTTTGTGTTTAGTAGTATAGTATAGTATAGTATAGTATAGTAAAGTAAAGTACAGTATACAATATATATAGTATCAGTATACATTTGTTTTACTGGTGCCCCAAGTCAGCACCAAGTATTAAACGTGACTTTTTCATTTGAAGGAATAAACATTTTCATATGATTTAATTACATTATTATTATCTATTAATATATTTATGTGCATTCAGTTTAGATTTAGATTTAAATTTGTAGATCAATGATTCTTCCACCAGGTCTGAAACATGTTTCTTTTTAATTATGTACTGGGTTATTTCCTCTCCGTTCCTTTTCGCATCTATGCCCACTGGCAAAGCTTCCACCCTGTTTATCGCACTGAGTGCATTTGTCAGACGGTCAGCATATACAGATCTGGATTCTGCATAATATATTCTATATAAACAAAGAAAATGAATAAATACTTGTGGAATTCATACAGTAGTATGGATCTTTGCATTGTGTTGTCACTGCTGTTGATTTCTTATTGCTTGAATTTCTCAAAGTGTGTTTTTAATGTTCATTGTTGTACCTAGAGCATTAATTGTAATAAAATTTGTTTCTTTGCCATGGAGGTGCATCAATCCTAGAATAAATGTTTGTTCATCGTGTAGCTTTGCTTTCTTGTCTACAAACATGCCAGGAAATTTTTGATTCAATACAAAATACTTCGATAAAAGTGCAATAATTTATCAGAATTTTCCAGTTTTCTTCCATCTTCCAAAAACATGCTACACTCGAGGTGTCATGCAGTGGCGTAAAGTATTTAAGTAAATGTACAAGTAAAAGTAAAAGTAATTTTTGGCTCCTTTTGAGCTTTACAAGTATATAAGCTACTTACACTCTCTACACAGCTACATTTATAATTCAGTATATGCACTTTATATTCCACTATAGTTTAATTGACAATCACCTTTACTAATTACATTTTGCATGGCAGCATTTTCTGCCTTATTTATTCTGCAGAAAAGGCGAGATTGCTATCATCATTTTATTTGTCCATTGAATACTAATAATGATATTGAAATTTTATTTGTTTGTAACTTGTAATTTTATTTATTTGTAACTTGTATGATCTTTGTTTCATTCGCTGCATGTTGAAGAGCCTGTGTTGTTGATTTTGGTTAATGCAGTGTTGAGTGGAACAATATTTGTATTTTTATACAATTTGTATTTTAAGACCAGTGCATCTTTTAGCCTACGTTCAATATAAGTCAAATACTCAAGTACTGTTCAAATCAGATTCTCTAAGACATTTGCTCAAGTCATTTCGGACTTGGTGACTTTTAACTACCGAAATTTCCGGACTATAAAGCGCACACATATATAAGCCGCACCCACTGAATTTTACAAATATTTTTTGTTTTGAACATAAATAAGCCGCAGGTGTCTACACTAAAACTAATGAACTTTACACAGGCTTTAACGAAAGACACGTTACACACGGTGTAACGGGGGAATTTGTTGCGTTTCCTTTAGGAGCATAGTGGTATTTTGGGAATGGCCTGGCACTGCATTTTTCTGCTATTACTGCATGTGTGCAAGACCGAGGAATATGTCCTTATTATTTTCTGATGCTCATTTCTGAATTTCTTTGACTAACCCGTAACGCTGTTGCCAGGAAAACAAAAAAAAGCACGAGTTTTCGAAACCTGTCTGTGCTTAAATGATTTCTGTTGCAACTGGAGTTAAAAAACAAAACGTTTTTTTCTCCCGATGCCGTGCAGCTCAGAACACAGGTGAGGTGCTTTTTTCATTTCCGTTCGGAAATTTCATTGGCCTAATGTTATGGGGTTCAGTTTTTTGGCTTAAAGTTTGTGAAACCGGGAAAAACCCAGGAAAAATTCATAAATAAGCCGCTTCGTTGGTTAAGCCGCGGAGTTCAAAACGTGGGAAACAAGTAGCGACTTATAGTCCGAAAAATACGGTAGTAATGGAGTTTTGCAGTAGGGTATCTATACTTTTAGTCAAGTTTGTTTTTTTAGGTATTCTCTACACCTCTGTTGTCATGCCATTCTTTTCAATATTCAAACCTTATAATAGACTTTTTTTAGATGTTGGTGATCTCTTACCCATCATTTCAAAATCTTCTATAACACACATTTGTATTCGTAAAAGTCATTAACCTGGTTCTTTAAAAAAAAAAAAAAAGAGTTTATTTAGACTGTTTAGTTTAGATCTATATATTTTAGACTATGATGCAAATGCTCAGTCTTCTCTGCCAAACGAATGTATAGCATTGTAGTTCCGACATTGTTTTCAGAGGGAAAAAAAAAGCCCAGAATGCTCTTTCACCATGACTGTAGTGGTTTTGAACTTTATCACAATTAAAAATGATCCTCTGTTGTAACACATGATAGTAGTTTAAATAATTACCCCCTTATAATTAAGGAAGCAAACACCTCAGGAGGGTGACTGGATAATCGCTTATAGAAAGTCATTAAGGGTGAAGCATAAGTCGATTCTTTTTTTTCAGTATGTGGCTTATATTCCTTCTAGTCTTGTTGGGATGTGTAATGTAAAAATGGGAAACTCCTGATGATACAAAGATATACTGTGAAAAGGAGAGCGATTTTTATTATTTTATCGAATGTAGATCCTGTGAATGATGCTTTATTGTTGTTTTTTTTTTTGGTTGAAGAAAAATTCAGGAAAGGGTCCTCTGTTCAACCTAAGTTACTGTCTCTTTGGGTGTCCTCTGGGTTTTTATTGTTTTCTTCCACATCCTAAGAACATGCCAATGGATGAACTTGCTAAGATATGAATGTATTTGTAGGTGTGTATATGAGAGCATGGTGGCCTGCAATAAACTTCCTTCCCTCCAATGGCCTTTTCATGATGCTCTGCTTGGAGCTTCTTTGCTCCCGGCTCTGCCTCTGTGGGAGGTTGTACATCAATACCATAACGATTTTCATGTCCCAAAAACAATGCATGACCAAATCTCGTTCTTGCTTGAGGTAATAATCTTACCTCTGACACCTTTGGCTTACTCGTTATGGAAATGAAATTCTGGATTTTTCAACAGTGCTATGTGAACATGTTTTATACAATAAATATTCTTATCTGGTCACTTCGATCACAAAAATGGCACATGCCTATACTCTATATTTAAAGTTCCCTGTGCTATTGGCATGCACTTTAAAATATTGGCATATTTTTCACATTAAGCACCGTTCATTCTCCCAAAAAGACAAGCGTTTCTGAGGGCGGCGAGATCACCGTGGAAACCCATTAGGAGTGAGTAGTGTGGAAAGGGATGTTGGAGAACACGCTCCTAGCAATAAAACCTTATGACTCGCATTAGGGGAGAAAGATGAAGTACCGGGACAGAAGGAAATGGGATTATGATCCACCCCAAAGGCAAACGAATACCTGGGAGAACCAGTGCTTTTCTCAAGGATAGCTCAGCCACAGAGAAGTAAATGCTCTTTTTTATTTCCTGTTTCTCCCTCTCGACCAGCTCCTATCGCTTCCCTATTGCTCCCGTCTCTCTGTAGAGAAGGAGATAATAAGGAAGAAAAAGAAAGATAGGGTCAACAAAACACTCCTTTGCTTTCACTTATGCTCATGATGTGATCATTAGAAGTAGTTGAGGATAAATTTGACAAGTTGAGATGGAGAGCAAAAAAATACTAATCCAGACGTTTAAATCCTCTGCCTGCTCCTCCCATTTTCACTTCCTGAGACTCTTTAAAAAGTGAATGTGTCACAGAAAAACAGAGAGAGTGAAAGAGGTGGATTCTGTCTATCTTCCTTTTACATAATGTCCTTAGTTAAACCATTTCAATTCCCGGACATTCCAGAGTCCTGCATAGTTTTTCTATTAGTTATGGAATAAAATATTTGTTTAGTTTCTTCTTCAGGAAACATTTGATCCTGTTCATGGTGATCCTGAGCCTAACACAGAATGCCACCGGGCAAAATTGATCTGATTTTATACTACTAAGAAGATTAAGTGTGTATTAAGAAGTTTCAAGTGTGATTCAACACATGCACTTTCTTTTACACAATTAATGATAATGACCAAACAGGGCATAATAATTATTAACAGCAAAAAGTAAAAAAAGTTTGCCTTCATTAATGTTTTTAATAACTTAGAAGCAAAATCAATTTTGCAGACATTCAAATAAGGGTGCAGTGTATTTTGAAATCTGCTATAGGCTTTAATTCTTTAATCAGCCAGTCATCATCTGATAGTTATATTAGGTGCTATCGCAAAGTTTTGAGACTTGCTCTATTTACAAGAAAGTACTTTATTTATCTTCATTTATTTATGTTTACACATGATCTAGAATTCTAGAATATTTCCTGGAAGTTTACTTTGAATCTCTGAGCTTTGAGCTGGATAAATCATCTTCAGGAAGAGGGTGAGGTCCACAGGAGCCACATCTGGTGAGTAAGGTTGGTGCAGAAGTAAGATCATATGGATTGTTCTCTGATGATCATCATACACCAGTTGCTGAATGGATTCGACATTTTCAGTGGCACTCAAAACTCATTGCAGCATCACTGTACGTCAAACATATGTCATGCCACACATCTCTGGTGCAGAAAAGCACCATTTAGCACTGTTAGTCTTACAGTTGTTTGATACCTTTTTGATAATGCAATGCATGGAATCATACAGAAAGAAATCAAGACGCTCTATTAAAACATAATAATTCGGATAATCTGAAACTGGGATTTTTATGCACAACATTCTGTAGAATATTTAAAACATAACTATCCAATGAGCAGCAGTTCATGAGGCAGACAATGACTTGCTAATGAGAGAATATCAAAGGGCTACACAAACTTAAATAACCAACCTCTTTGGGGAGCAGAAAAGCATCCTGGAATGCACAGCACAATCAAATTTTGCAGGAGGCTACAGAAGGGACATTAAATCAAGTGGGTTTTATTTACATTTAAATCATATACAGTTGCTACAGTATACAGTGGATTAAACAATGTTTCTCCAAAAGGTGCTACATATGACAACATATACTTACACAAGGAAGAGCTGAAATAACAAAGACATAAGCAGATATACACATGGGACTACATCAGTGTAAACATACATATACTGTATATATGGCTGTGTGTATATACTCACACACTAATGGCACATCTGAATTTTCCAGTGGTTCTTTCCCAAACTGTTAAAACAAAGATGGAGGCACGCAGTTGTATAAGATGTCTTTGAGTGTGACATTTTTCCGTCACTCGAAGTTCATGAAGATATGGTGTAGATGGGCTGGAGTGAATGATCTTGTGTGGCCTGCTATAGAGCTCTGACCTCAATCCTATTGAATGCTGACTGCACCCCAGGCCTCATTACCTTACATCAGAACCTGACTTTACAAATGTTCTTGTAGCTGAATGAGCACAAATCTCCACAAGAACTCTCTAAAATCTAGTGGAACATCTTCCCAGAAACGTCAAGGTTATTATACCAGAAAATGGAGAATAGAATGTTTAAAAACACATACAAAATCTTATGATCATCTTATTATCTTATATATTTATGTATAAGTCCAGTAGCTGTATGCAAATGTCTTTGTAACAATAGAGCATACACATGAGTGTTTTCCATAATTCAGAGCAGCTGTATTATATTGTGCTAAAAAAAGACAGAAATTTATATCCATTCTAAAAAAATTGGGTAAGCCTGGCCTCATCTGGCATGGCTAGAAGCTATATAGTTGAACTGCCCAAGTGAAATGAGAGCCAGGCCTTTCTTGTTCCTTTTCAGCTGTTGGAAGCTATTTACTGTATCTTGCTCTTGTTAGCAAAGTGCCGATGCCATTTGGAGAAGTGTGGAGCAGGAGGTGGGATGAATACAAAGCACATGGCTTTAAAGCTTACACTGGTTGTTACTAGGAGACAACAAGAAAACGAGGGTGCTCGGGGGCCGGGAAAAAAAAACAAAAAACAACGAAATAGACCAAAGTTTCAATGGACAGAGAAGGAAAAATTTGGGTTTGCGCATACGGGGAAGATGTTTGGCATTTTCCAAATGAGATTTGGGAAGAATTTATAACGAGTGTGGCTTAAAATAAACAGGAAAACAATTTTGCGCTTGAAGAGAGGTGTCACGATGTATCACATCACATAAAGAGCTGAAGCATTCATGCTCACAAAGCGGGTGGAAGGCATGAAATGAAGCTCTGTGTACGTGTGTGTGTGTGTGTGTGTGTGTGTGTGTGTGTGTGTGTGTGTGTAGGTCTCAAGAGAAGGTTTGTATTTCTTGAGTCTAAATTAATGCTTTGTCATTATAAATTACCAAAGCTTGAACTGTTGATGCTCTAAAAACTATTTCACAGCCTGTAGTCATTTCTGACACATAAATAAAACACAGACATCTTCGTATTAAAGCTATTGGATGTCAAATGGTCAAACCCTAGAGGCAGTCATGCTCGATTTCCCTACAGCACACAGCAAAGATGACACGCCCCTCACGATAATGTTGGAAGCAAATTCATACAAATTTTTTTTGCCAAATTCTTAATGGAACTGAAACAGGCAGTAATGCTTGAGCCAGAGGTGAGCTTTGCATGTGCGCGTGTGCGTGTGTGTGCGTGTGTGTGTGTGTGTGTGTGCGCGTGTGTGTGTGAAGGGGGTTAGAATTGGAATTATGATTACTTGATTAAATACAGCACATATCAGTTAACATTGCATGGTGAGTGATTGTGCTGATTTATTGCTTCAAAACTGTCAAGACAATGAAGTTGTGTTTGCTTTTTTCTCTATATTAAAATCTCCCAGAATTAAATCTTGTTTTGTAAGTCTTATTATCCAATCAGGATTACAATTTGTTTCTGTTTTGGATTGAAACAACTGCTGTTTAGATTGCTACACTCCAAGCATAGTTAAAATTGAAGTAACTCACAATAATTGTATGCATTTCTTCTACTACATCTACACATGCAGCGATTGCATTGCTGAAAGTCACCGGTCACTGTAATACAATGTGGCAGTAGGCATTCCTAACTTTATCAGCGGGTGAACATCAGTGCCAATTAGTGGGTGAACATCAATGGGTGACCATCAGTAGGTGACCATTAGGAGGTGACCATCAGTGTGTGAACATCAGTGGGTGAACATCAGTAATCATTAGTGGGTGATTATCAGTGACCATCAGTGGGTGAACATCAATGGGTGATCATCAGTAGGTGACCATCAGTGGGTGACTATAAGAGGGTGACCATGATTACCTATCTGTGGGTGACCATCAGTGACCATCAGTGTGTAACCATCAGTGACCATCAGAAGGTGACCATCTGTGGGTGACCATCAGTAACTGTACATCAGTGGGTGACAAGAAGTGGGTGACCATCAGTGGGTGACCATCAGTAAGTGTACATCAGTTGATGACTATCAGTGACCATCAGTGGGTAACCATCGGCAGGTGACCACCAGTAAGTGTACATCAGTGGGTGACAATAAGTGGTTGACCATCAGTGGGTGACCATCAGTGGGTGACCATCAGCGGGTGACTATCAGTGGGTAACCATCTGTGGGTAAAAATCTGTGGGTGACCATCAGTGACCATCAGAGGGTGACCATCAGTGACCATCACTGACAATCGGTGGGTGAACATCAGTGACCATCGGTGGGCAAACATCAGTTGGTGACCATCAGTGGGTGACCTTTAAAGACCATGATTTGGTGACAATTGGTGGATGACCATCAATGGGGGAAGTAGCAGTTCAGTGGTAAAGTCTTCTGATCAGAAGGTTTTAATTTCAAATCCCAGTAATACTTCTAATCTGCCACTGCTGTCACTCCATATTTGCATAAAGTTAAACTTTTCTCAGGATGCCACATCTCGTCACCACTGGCCACTGTCTTTCACGTAGCTAGGAGTCGGCAGCTCTTGTTAAAAATGATCAATCTGTAATCAATTCTGAATGTAGCTTTAATCACGCTTACTATAGTTCACCAAAATAAAGCAATACAAGGTTACCATCTTTATGACTTTTGCGTCATTGATTGCACCAGTGCCAGGTCTCCTGTACTGGAGGTAATAAGAAAAACCCTCCACAAGATCTCCCTTCGTATTTTTTACACAAATAACTGGAGTTCTTATACCACCTCAGGGAGTTTATCATTGCTACTGTCACTACTGGTTCACTCGTACTAGTTTATATATTAAGGTGTATATTTGCAATCTAGTTATTTCTGTAAAGTTGGACGAATCAGTAGACCTTTGTGTCTGGTACAAGCAGCTTTTATGTCCAGGCTGTTTTATTTTCAATTTAGACTGGACAACCAAAGAAAGAAAAATAACTTGACTCTGAATTGACTTTCAGAAACTTTACAGTGCTCCTCAATGTTTTAATACACCTTACCTACTCGTTCTTAATCCTATAAGCAAAATCTGGTTTACTGTGACGTTTATAAAGAATATGAATTTGCTTGCATGATGATAACAAATGAACTGATAATCAGCAACATGCATATTTAAAAAAATAGATGAATGACATCAAGCGAAAAAAAAGGTCATAGTGGGTCTGATTACTTAGGGGTAGATAGCTAGCTTGAATAATTATTTTTATGTACAATGCAAGTACAGTTCCCTAGATCTCATAGCTCAAATGTTGGCCAACAATTTGAAACAGAAAGTCAGAAATTTACAAAAGAAAATCATTTCAGTATTATCATTTGGGTTCCTGAGCATTAGGCTAGCTAATGAATTTATAATGTTATAGAAATAGATGTTTTCATTTGACCAAGTCAATGTCAGTAATTATATTTAAACTTCATAAAATGTTGCATGCATACAATTAACTATTTGACTACATGTGATCCCACTGTTCTTGATGTGAGTACAACCTCAATTTCCCAAAAAAATTCTCATAAATCATATTCTATACGCAATAAAACATTTTATATATACCATTCCCATAAAAATGCTTTTCAACGATAAGATTATGAAGATCTTGAGAGAGTTCTTTGCTTTTACCCATCATGAAGTCTTTCCTGTGTGCCTCCTGGGTAATGAGAAGCCTTTATAGGCCATCAATTAGGACTAAAGCAGCTGATATCAATTAGTACTGATAGGGGGCAGGGTTTCTCTCTCAATACTGACAGATTTCAGGTGATCTCCTGGCTTTCTATGCCATTTTGCACATTGTTATCTTTATGTGTTCAATACTTATTCCCTGTGTCATTTCACTTTATTTATTATGACTCAACTTGTATACTTAAATGTTCTGATTTCTTTGTATGTATTCAATATTTTGCTTGATGGCTACATCTGGTGGAAATTTTGTGTCAATAGCCCACTTAGAAATCCCCTTACTGATAAAAATGCTGATGTGTCAAATACTTCTTTTCCCTTTATATATATATATATATATATATATATATATATATATATATATATATATATATATATAATTTTATTGAAAAACTAGGGTAATTTTGAATTTGATGGCTGCAACACATCAAAAAAAAATGGGAACATCTTTTATCCGTATACATCTGGGAACTAAGAAGACCAGTTGCTGATGTTTTGGAAGAGAAATGTTGTCCCATAAGTGTCTGATATAGGACTTTAGCTGCTCAACAGTTCTGGGTGTCCTTTGTTGTGTTTTTCCGTTTCATGAGGCGCCAAATGTTTTCAAATAGTGAAAGGCAGGCAGGCAGTTCAGCACCTGGGCTCTTTACTACAAAGTCATGCTTTTATAATAGATGCAGACATTTTTTGATGGAAGCATTTGTTTCTCTAAAACCTGTAAATACTATTCAGCAATGATGGAGCCTTTCCAAATGTGCCCATTCCACAGGCACTAATGCACTCCCATACTATCAGAGATGTGTTTTTTTTTTTTACCTGACTGCTGATATCAAACCAGATGGTGCTTTTCTTCTTTAGTTCGAAGATTGTGGTGTCCATGGTTTCCAAAATAAATTTATATTTTGATTCGTCTGACTAAAGAACTGTTTTTTACTGTACATTTTAAACTAGCTTTGGCCCAGAAAGGATGGTGGTGTTTCACTCATGTTTATGCGTGCCTGTTTCTTTGCATGCTAAAGATTTAACCTGCATTTGTGGATAATTTTGCAAAGATTTCTCCAGATTCTTTGAAACCCTTGATGAAATTATGTACTGTAAATGATGAGATATTCAACTCTTTTACAATTTTATGTTGAGGAAAATTATTCTAAAATGTATCCACAATTTGTAGACACAATCTTTCACAGATTGGTGAAGCTCTGCCCATCTTTACTTCGAAAATACTTTTTTCTTTTTTTAACATAAACCTGTGACTTTTTCATTAAATTTTTTTTTCCAGCATGGTTTCTGGACGTGTCTTGATGATTTTTATCCACTGCATTGCTCTTGTTGCTCTAACATAAAAAAAAAAAAAAGATGAATAAAATACAAATAGAATTTGACTGGTTCGAATGAGTTTCATTTTAGAACTCAGATTTTATGTTTTATTTATTTATTTTGCTTGTTGCTCTGCTGAAAATCTTTCATGCCCAAATTAGATATTTCAGTAGAATCAGATATGAGGTAACTTGAAAATAGCTATTAGATGCATAATTATAGTAATAATCTTCTGAAGAATCAGGTCATCCAGGCAATTAAATGAAATTGGTGTTTATGAAATCTGTGTACTCTGACCATAATAATGCAGTGACACCTTTCAGCTAACCTTACCTGCCAGATTCAGTTCTGCACCCTATAATACTGTGGCTCAAATCTATCTAACACATTCCTGAAGGTAGTTTGTAATGGCAATATTTGTAGACTACCTGTTTGTGTATTCTAGAAAGTAGAGTTTTTGAAGGAGTCTGGCTTTGGTTTGAGATCTGGTTAGGGCTGGTTATGTGTGCCTGTGTTTTTTTTGTCCAATGCTACAAAAATTTATAATGATTTTTGGAGCTGCCCAAATAAAAAAAACACCAGGAACTCACACACATAACCTGCTTCATCAATGTCAGGGAACCAGCAGCCGTGCCTTCCCTCAACACACCGCATGCTCTTCTACATACTAAACTACCTGCACCTGGCGCTCATCATCACACCCTCTATTTTAGGCCTGCGCTTCCTCCGACCCCTTCGTCCGTTCTACAGTTTACACTGGAGAACTCTCGTGGACTCACCTTCGTGGACTCACCTTCGTAGAACCTTACCCGTTCAATGTGCTTTGCCTTTCTTTGGACTTTGCCGTTCTATGAACTTTGCCGATTCTATGGACTTTGTCAGTTCTGTGGATATTACCTGGTTCTTCGGCGATATAACAGATTATACTCTTTTCCCAGTACGGCGGCTTTCCTGCCTTGTGGATATACAGTATGGGCTAAAACCATCAAACCTCGTTTCGTGATACTTTGGTTTCCGCCTACGTTTATCCAGCCTGACAATCAACTTGCATAAAACAATAGCATTTTTAAAGTCTGCTGAAAAGTAAAAGGGGAGAAATCTACATGCTGGCTGGGACGCCTGAGCCTGGTGGACATTGTGACAACTGGTATCTGATGACAGAAATGATATACAATTCATCCTGATGTCTTCACTGTATAAGATAGCTGCAAGATTAAATAAATAATAAACTTTTCCACATTGTTTTTGCTTTTATGATGGTTCACCAGTGCTCCACTACATCAACAGGGTTTTTGCCAGACATATATATGCTTTTATTAATGGTAACCATGCATTTTCATACAGTTTCCTTAAAGAGGCTAAAAAAACAGTATTTCAAAAGAAAAAGCAATAACTTCTTGATTGTATTAATACACTTGCTGTGTGCAACATTATAAAATAATTCACCTCCTTTCCATTTATCTTGTGTATAAGGTTTTTTAAAGAAACTATATATATATATATATATATATATATATATATATATATATATATATATATATATATATATATATATATAAAATCAAGATGTTTAGAGGCATGAAAACCATTTACTTTCTCGAAAGTGGAGAGATTAATATGAAAAGCTTTTAAGAGAGATTTGAGATAAAGTTTTAAATCATATAATGTGTTCTTTTAATGTTTAGAAATCGCTCTATTTAATCCTACTTACTGTTTCGACAGCTCTCTTTGCTGCAGTAATTACCAGCAAGCCACGTTCTGTGATACACGACAGAAATGCAGTATCATCAATCAAAAGGAGGAGCGGAAGCAAGCACTGCTGATCGTACGATAATTTCACAGTAAACACACAGTTGTATTAATTAATGTAGTGCTGCCTATCTGAAAAGAAACATTTGTAATCATTTCGAAGGCATATCATATAACCGAGGTGGTGAAGATTCAATATTGTCAAAGGGTGTGGTTTGACATTCTGCTGATAACCAAACAAATCAACTTCCCTCATACCAATTAAAACTCCAGGCAGATTTACGTACATGAGGAGGTGCAGAATCTCTGGAATGCTCATGTCTTTTTTCATAATGCAAACAGTATTTAGGGCTATCTACCAAATATCCTGTGCTTGGAGTGCAAACCGAAATTGCATAAACATGGGATTAAACTAGAAAGATTTTTATTTTTAATAAACAAATCAGCAATAAGTAAATCATCAATAGTGAAATCAAAGATTTCAGTAACTGAATCTGCATCAACCAGATAGAAAAAAGCTGTAGCATTTCTCTACTCACTTCAACATGCAAACTCTTGACCACAGAAAAACAGTACACCAGCTGTTATACCACTCAATTATACTTGCACCTTACACCTATACTTGCACTAGAGTAATAGCCAATTTATAAAGATATAATCCAAAGCACCAATTCCAAACTACCAAAAACAGTATAGTATTAATTGGCAACTGGCAAATTCTGCTAGTTAGTTTGATTGATTTAACAATGGATTTGTGCGTTTATATGATGAAATAAAAAGCCACGCTAGCGATTTAGCTGCATTGAAATGTAATCTAATTTGCATACAATGACCACTCAATTGAAAGTAGGATTTACACAAATCAGGCATAATTTTTTGGCCATCGATCAGGTTTAAAATTATGACCACCTGTCTAATTTGATAAGTGCTCACAACCTTGGGGTACTATGGACAATCAACTGTCCTACTCCTCACATGTTGTGAATGTGGCTCGTACTTGTTGATTTCGTCTCTACAACATCCGAAGGATTCTACCATTTCTGTCCACACAGGCTCCCCAGGTGCTTGTTCAGTCTCTTGTCATTTTGAGACTGAACTACTGCAACTCTCTGCTGGCAGGTCTTCCTCTAAACGCTGTTTGTCCACAGCAAATGATCCAAAACGCAGGTGTGTAAATTGTGTTCAACCTGCACAAGTTCTCCCACACCACCCCACTGCTGCGCTCCCTTCACTGGCTTCCGGTCGCTGCACGTATCAGACTTAAAACACTGCAATGCTTGCCTACAAAAATAAAAATGGATCAGCACCATATTACCTCCAAGACATCATCACATCTCGCACTGCACCACACTGTCTGAGATCCTTAAGCACTGCTTGACTGGTACCACCTCTATCAGGGTAAGAGGTGAGCATACTTCAAGACTCTTCTCTGTTCTGTCACCGAGGTGGTGAAATGAACTTCCCCCTATCTTCAAGTGACAGAGAAAACCAAATCAAGAAAACAGCTTGAGTTGTAGTCTGATTTATCTTAAGTTTGTAATCTAGCGTACCATTTGTTCATTGATAGAGACTCAAAGCACTTTTGTACGTCGCTCTGGACAAGAGCATCTGCTAAATGCCACAAATGTAAATGTAATGTAATTTTGTCTTAGTCCCGCTTTTGTTGCCAAAACAGTCCTGATCCATTGAGCATTAACAGCCTTAACTTCTTTAGCAATTTGAGCTACAGGAGCTCGTCTGTTGGATAGGATCGGTGTAGCATATATCATTGGCTATTTGTTTCAATTAATGCATGCAGTTAAACATAGAAAACCTGTCGATCAAATTTTTCATCCTTCCATCCATTTATCCATCTATCTATCCATCCATCCATCCATTCATTTAACTATCCACTTCCAATTATCTGAGTATGTGGTCATGAGGGCATCAATTTAAGCTGAAATACCCTGACTTCCCTCTCTTAAGCCACCTCTTTTAGGACCTAAACAGGGATACCCAATCATGCTTCATTAATAAAGTGGTGATATTCTACTGAAATTTTCATTAAGTCTGAGAGGCAGTGAATGAAGTCACAGATGCAACCAATGGAAATGAGCTTCCTTTCCCAGAGTGGCTGGGCTTTAGAGATAGTGTGAGCAGCTGCCACATTCAAGGGGAGTTTAAAGTAGTGCCACTGCTCCTCAGTGTCAAAAGCAGGAAGTTAAGGTGGTTTGGGGATCTGGCTAGAATGTCTATATGGAATGTTTCAGGAATGTTTAATAGGAGGAAGACCCCAGGGTGCAACAATGACTAACTGGAGAGATTATATATCTTGTCTGGCCTGGGACCTCTTGGTTCCTACTTATATCCTGTGAAACATGACTAGACCATGTTTACATGACATGATGACTATCAGTTTGTCCACTACCTATCAGAATGCACACTTAATCTACATAATGTATGACAGAACATGTGTTCATTCAATTATCTTTACATTTCCTTTGGTTGGTGCAATGAATATCAGTCCAGCATCTTTTTCTTGCCAATTCTTTCAGGGGACCTCCAGAAATTCTAGCCCTGTAAGGGACAGTCTTAAATGGATTTGTCTGCAAATGATTCCAGATCACAGTAATGAATCTAATACTGATTAACATATTTTGTAAGGCTTTTCTGCAGAGATAAAAAGGAGTCTTTTTTTTCTTTTTACAAGATTACAAGGATTATCACATTGAAAATAGAATATGCCGAACTCATAGTGCTAATGCTGCCTTCAGGGTAGCAGGGGGTCCCTTACTTCATCTTCACCTTGCAATCTGAATTGATACAGTGATATAATTCGAATTTTACTAGCCTTTTATAGCCAGCCCAAACTCCCAAACCTTGAATAAATTCTGATAATGAGCTTTGTGGTATTCTGAAGTTGGCACAAAGGGGATTATCATGGAACAAAACACTACAGGTGTGGGAGACTATTTATTTATTTTCTCAACTGACATGTAGCCAGAGTCCTGTAACTATCAGAAGGACTATGTTCAATATTCAGAGTGATTAATTCGTGTCGCCACAGAGTTCTCAGAAAGGAAAGTGAATTTGATGCTTCAGCTGCACAAGAGATGGCTTCCTGTTCTGTCTTTAGCAGCAGTATAATTTTTAGTGCCACTGAAAATACCTTGCACCAATAGCTCATACTTTTCTCTTTAAAGAGCCTTGTGACTTGCTCATCAGGTTCAGGAGAGGAGCGGGAGATGTAACCTTTCGAATTGCCTCATACAGTACATTTTGAAGCTGCTTGACAGATGAAGCTCTCCAAAGTCCACTTGCCAAAGGCTCTACAGACTGATCAAAGCTTACTTTGACATTCCGCTAATCTGACGCAGGTCATCATTGTCCCGAAAGTCGCTGTCAGATGGAGCTGTCTGCGGTATAAAACATGGTCCTGCCTCACAGCTTTTTTTACTGCCTTTTGATTTATGAAACAAAGGGGAAAATTATTCGCATTGGGAATAGGAAAGAAGACAAATGTCACATAGCTGATAGAAAATATATGTACTACTGTAGGTGTCTTACAGCCGCAAATCTTTAATCACTTCGGCTGTACTGTATGTTGAAAGTTAAAAAAAATAAATAAAATAGAAGGCACCCTGGGACGACTTTGTGCTTTGTAGTGATTTACGGCTGTCTCTTTCCTCAGACGGGGTACGACACATCAAATTGGTGACTGGAGACTTGGAGAGAAGAGTCTGAATTTGAATGAAAGTGGAGCACCAATGCGCTGATTTATGGGCTGTGGAGCACATCACAGCAAGCAAAAAAGGCTTTTGTAAGAACAATCTCACAGCAATTTATCAGCCTCGCCACCCACCCACCAAAGTCCGAACCACTTCCACTCTTCCGAAACGAATAAGGCCAGGAGACGCGCTGGTGATGAAATTAGTGCTGGACGCAGCTGAAGAACCGCTCTTTCAATTCAGAAACCCTGGGATGTTCAATTCAAATCGAGTGTTACAAAAGCATTTTTAGAGTCATGGAACCTCAGGGACATATGCTTGTCCAGATTTTTATTATGCCTAACCAATTTTTATACTTTGTACTGTATATAAAGGAAATAATTATAATAAAAAAACAGGAGCTGTTTGGATCAACAGCAGAACAGACATCACTAAACATTAATATAATGATCATGCTAAAGGAGGGGAAATAAATACATTGCAGAAATTAGTGGATAAATTCCCTTGGTGGCTGCTTTTGAACACCCCCCACAACCACACACAAACCACACACCACACACACACCAAAAAAAAAAAAAGGAGGAACGCTTCAATTCGCCAGTTTTAATTCCTATCCTTACTTATTATAGATTAAGGTTTTGTTTCCCTTTTACATTTTTAAGTGGCTGAGTTTTTAGTCTACAATAGCTTTAAGCATATTTATCCTCTGCTCTAATGAGAAAAAAAAATCTATCATGGGTTTAATTCCTCTTGCAATTAATGATTACATATTGAATGATACGGACACAGCGTTTTATTCTTTGTAAGGAAAGTATTTAAAAAAAAGGAATTTCAAAGTCGGCTACATTTAAGCGACTAATTTCAGATTTACCGAATGTTGTGAATTATTATGGAGATTTATGCTCATTTCAATACCGTCTCTCTGCACACAAGCCATAAAATAAAGCATTGGAAGGATTTATCCGTATTTCTTTTAAATGCACACACAACTGCTAACAGCTGGGCGGGATTGGAAAATACTTGAGTAATTGTGCTTTGTAATTATACTTAAGTATTATTTTGGTGTATTTATACTTTAGTTGAGTGTTATTGAAATTGAATGCAGGTACTCTTACTTAATGGCTGCCAGTTGTGAGAGAATGCCTTTCAATTGCTGAACAATAAAAATGATCAGGGTTAAGCAATGCATTATATCACTAGATTTTGAAACACAGACAGTTATGTTTTAATTTATAATTTATAATCATATTATCAAGTGTTTTCATGTTTGTAATGCTGTATTTACACGGAAGGCAATCCAGAGAGTAGCACTAGTCATGCTTTCTCAGACTCGCAAGAATCCAGTGGGAGAATTGGAACTGAAAGGATTGTTTTACTATTGTGTTGCTTGGAAGATGTTCAAGTTCAAGATGTGTACCTTTTGTCTTTTCTTTTTTTGACACTGCAATTTTCCCTTTTAGAAATGCATGTCTTATGTGTAGACATGTTGAACAATTGGTTTTTCTGATTGAAAAACTCGACATGTACTTCAATTCTTTTTGAGTATTGAGGTGAAGGTTAGGGTTACTGTACCTAGGCAGCATTACTGAGTTATATTTAGCTGTTCAACAATGCACCTGTGCAGCATGCTTTCAATCTCCCCATGTTCTCTTACCTGACTCTTCATATAGCTGCCCACATCATCTTTATAATAAAGGACAAAAAAATTATAAAACTTTAATATAATAGATAGATAGATAGATGATAGATAGATAGATAGATAGATAGACAGACAGACAGACAGACAGACAGACAGACAGACAGACAGACAGACAGACAGACAGATAGACAGATAGATAGATAGATAGATAGATAGATAGATAGATAGATAGATAGATAGATAGATAGATAGATAGATAGATAGAAAGAACTTTATTGTCATTGCATTGTACAGGTACACAACAACGAAATGCAGTTTGGCATCTACCGGAAGTGCAAAAACGTAGCAATCATGTAAATAGTGCAGATATATAAGTAGCATATTTACAGCATGTGATATACTATATGTAAGAATATGTACAGTGAATAAATATAAAGGCTATAACAGTGCAGATGTGTGGACATCAATAAGAAGTACAGACAGATGTTCTAAGGTTATGGCATTGAAAAAGAAATGTGGAAGGTTATAAGATTATGGCATTTAAGAAATGTGCAAGCTGAATAAACAGTCTAATATATATATATATATATATATATATATATATATATATATATATATATATATATATATATATATATATATACCGTAATTTCAGGACTATAAAGCCCACCCTTATATAAGCCGCACCCACTGAATTTTACAAAGATTTTTATTTTGAACATAAATAAGCCGCACCTGTCTATAAGCCGCAGTGTCTACACTGAAACTAATGAACTTTACACAGACTTTAACGACAGTGCCTGTTACACGGTTAAAATATGTTGTGGCTCCTTTAAGAGCAGAGCGGCATTTTGGGAACAGCCTGCCGCCGCATTTTTTCCGGTATTACTGCATGTGTGCAAGACTGAGGAATATGTCCTAATTATTTTCTGATGCTCATTTCTAAATTTCTTTGACTAACCTGTAACGCTGTTGCCAAGAAAAATTAAAAAGCACGAGTTTTGGAAACCTGTCTGTGCCTACATGATTTCTGGAAAAATCCAGGAAAAATCCATAAAACAACTAGTTGTTTAAGCCGCGGGGTTTAAAGCGTGGGAAAAAAGTAGCGGCTTATAGTCCGGAAAATACGTGTGTGTGTGTGTGTGTGTGTGTGTGTGTGTGTGTGTGTGTATATATATATACAAGAATGTGAAATATTGGGCAGAATGTACAGTAAGAATATAAAGATATAAAGATACATAAAGATAAAAAATAGTGCAGATGTAATGAGGAGTAAAAAAGATATACTATGTAATATGTATATTGTATGTATAATTGTACAGGAGTACTATACAGTAAGTAATATAACTATAGCTGCAGGCACTCATCACACACTGCTCTGAACCACATTACCTTTAAGATTCTAGCATGGCTCACCAGGTGTCTCTCATGGTACCAAATAGACATGCATCATTAATGATGGGCAACAAATATTTTGCTACCTAAAATTTGTTAAGATTTTTTATGTGTTTTGGTCAGGTGAGCTCCAAAATAATCCTGTTATGTGCCAAAAAAAATTCCTATTCTGTGTCTTCCATCATTAAATACAATGTTGCCAAGTAAAAAAAAAAGATGTTTTTATGACTGGGTATAGTATGTAGATGGCATTAGCGAATACAGCTTGGATACTAAAGGTACTACTATTTTATTTTTAAATATAATAGCTTTTATATATAAAAAAAGCTCTTTATATAAAAGAGGACAGCCCATGCTGTAAGCACACAGTCCCAGGACAACACAAGACCCTTTTGCCTTTGCTATATATGAAACGTTGGCTGACGAATGTTTTATTTTCAAAGCAATGATCAAGAAACGTGTGCGATTTTAATATCTAAGACAGATGTTTTCTAAGATAAAAGCTGACAGGCTGTTTGAAGAACCTGAAGTGGAGCCATAGTGAACTGCATTGAAGGCATGGATGTTACTGAATATTTTCTTCAGGACTCCAGTGCACCGAACTACATCCAGCTGGTTGACAAAACGCTTCAAGCTTAAAAAAAAACCATGGGGAGCAACATGTCACTAAAGATTCATTTTCTTTCATTCACATTTAGATGACATCTGTGCAAATCCTAGTGCAGTCAGTGATGAACATGGTGAAAGGTCTCAAGACAGCGTGCTGATGGAAATGCATCGGGTGCGACTGGAATCCAAAAAAAAAAATGTTAAGCAGATTATTGTACAAGAGAAAATAAGCAATAACACTTTTCAAAACCAATTCAATTTGTTAGCACTAGGGATGGTAAGAGTCACAGTTTTGCATTGGTGCATTGGCATAATAATGTGATGCATCTATTTAAAAAATTGTGCAGCGAATACAATTTGTATTGCATCATTTTTAACATATTCGCAAGAGTAAAAACTGATTTACTCATATATAATTATTATTAGATGAGCTAGTAATCTTCTTCTTCTTTCGGCTGCTCCCATTAGGGGTCGCCACAGCGGATCATCAGTCTCCATACCACCCTGTCCTCTACATCTGCCTCTTTCACACCAACTACCTGCATGTCTTCCCTCACCACATCCATAAACCTCCTATTAGATGAGCTAGTAATAATTGTATTATTTAGAAAGTGACCTGTGATATGTGACCAATATTTTATATGTAGATCAAGTTTCAAAAAGCACAGAGACGGAGGTTTGTCCTGAGAGTCCCATAGAATAAAGATTAACATGGCAGAGGTAGAGCTGCATCTTCCTGGATGCATCTTCCTTTTTTCTTTTTTGCACTACAAAGGTGTCAGTGCATCGTAATGGGGCGAATCGTATCTCATCGTATCGGTACCTGCTTCATATGTATATTTACTGTATTGTATCAGTGGCTGTGAATCGAGATGGAAATTGCATCGCCTTAGTTATAATTACTATAATTTATTCATGTTTTGGTTTTCTTTTAAATCCCTGTGTGATACAGACAAAACAAAAATATATGTGCATCTAGTTTGATCTCAGTTGTTTTGTCTATTGTAATGGAAAAACCGTCTTTGTTTCCAAATAGCTAAATACTAAGAGTTGAAATCATCTCTAGGAGCCTAAAACCTAGTAGTAAGCCATTGGACACACACAAAAAAAAAAAGCCAGACCAATTTTCAGTCAAATCCCTGGTGGGTTATTCTACTGAGACCTGATACAATTGAGCACTTTAAGGATAAAGGACTGTTCTCATGAAAAAGCAGTGGCAGTATGATGGGGTTGGAATTTGAACCCTTTTATTTATTAATACTGAGCAAACTATACTGAACAACAAACCAACCCAGAAACTCTCAACCTGCCCTTTTAAAGCGCTGTATTAACACCAGGCGAATCCATAGAGTTTATAAAAGTTATTTACATTTAATTGATCATAGTTAGCACTCAGCATGGTGGAATATATCGTCTGCTTTCTCTCAGCTCTAAGATTTCCTCCTCAATCTTGAGTTCGGGTGAATATTTTTTAAGAGTCTCTGATACTTCCCGTGTCCTTGAGGACACATTGAGAACATGCTGATAGGGTAGACTGGCTTTTCAAAATTGCTTAATAGTGTGGATGTTGTGATTGTGTTCACAACCAGGATGAATAAGTCAGTGATAAAAGAATGAACGAATGAGAGGTAAAGCTCTTCTTTCTACCGTGTATATCATACACATATAACGCATCATGCAGTTGTTGCTTACACTAAAATACATCGAAACATGGATATGGATTATACTGTACATGATGCATGATATAACTAATCTCCTTAGAAGAATCAACTATAAGAAGAGAAGCTGAATGCAACAAGAGTAGACCAATTTTACAGGAAAACCGCAGGCATGGCAACAAGTGCACGTGCACGTGTGTGTGTGTGTGTGTGTGTGTGTGTGTGTGTGTGTGTGTGTGCGCACCCCACATAATAGAGGCTGTTCATAAAACACCTGAACATTTCGAGAGAGAAAGATCGAGGGTGAGAGGGAGTGGGAGATGCCTGAGGCAGACTTTTAAAGTGTCCTGCAGGATTATGGAGAGCCTCCGTAAGTCCTTAAAACCAGTCGGAAAGCAAAAGCTGAATATCAAGCAGCTTTCTCCAAAGAGAATATATTTATATAGATATACTATATATATATAATCCTCTTTTGAAGGGATAGGATCATGTGGAAAAGTGTGTTTGTAGTATTCTTTATATACTGTGATGAATGCTAATTAAAGGTTGACAGGCATAACTAGGATATCGACTTGCCAGGCTGACTTTGTTTTTCTGCACACAAACATAGCCATGGCTCTTTGGAATGTATTTCTTTTCAATATCTAGGGTTGAACAGACAACAAATGAGCATCATTATTCCTTTAAAGCTACCTTCCACTGACAGTGCTATCTGATCATGAAAGATGGGGTGCTGCTGAGCATTACTGCTTTCATCTGAGCAGTAAACTAGCCTACTCCATGATAGGCCTGTCTTCATTCATTACCTTTGGAATTAGCCGGCTGTCTCTATGAAAGCATTAAAAAGGGAGAATACAATCTCTAATTAGTCCCTTTATGGCCACAAGTCCCCACGCATTGAAAGGGTTAATGATCACATCAGACGCTGCAGATCGGACTAACAGGTATATTAGATTGCCATCTTGTGGCCAAGATGGAGGTAAATAATTGCTCTTTCAGCTTGCATGGCACTGTGGTTGGGAGTTTGTGGTTGATAAGCGTGGCTCGTGTTCTCTAAACGAATCTCACCATCTGAGAAAGTCTTAGATCTAAGTTTCTCTGAGATACTTGTGAGATACAGGTGCAAAAGTGTTGCTCAAATGAGGCAAAGGATAATCCTTCTGTTCTCATGTGCTGGAAGACGAGATGTTCATCGATCATTTGGAAATAATGACTTATGAAATTAAGTTTGCAGAGAAACCATGCTTGAGTGTTTTCATTTTCAGGGCAATGAAACACTGGAAAAAAGAGAGGGGGATGAAGTAAAGGATAAAGTTAGTGATGGAGAAATAGAGCAAAGTTTTAGTGCATGTGTTTCTTGTTGAAGAATGTTTTAGCCTGTGTTTGTTCTTCCTTTTTTCCCCCCCATGATTACACACACACACACACACACACACACACACACACACACACACACACACACACACACATATATTTACTGTTTTTGTGGTGAAAAGTATACTGATCTGCCATAGTCATAGTCAGTTTGGACTTTTTCAAAGTAAACTGTGACTACTAGATGACAGGTTCAGAGCATCTCCAAGGCACCAGGTCATGTTGGGGTGCTCCTAGTATGCAGTGATCCAAGGATCCAAGCAAAAGTGTTCTGAAGAACGACAACTAGTGACAGGGTTATGTGCTCTCATTGCTCATTGATTCACGTTTGGAGTGAAGCCCAGCTGGTCTGATACACAGGCGAGCTCCTGTAGGACAATCTGCTGAAAGAGTTCATGCTGCCTCTGACAGTAAGGTGTTATAACACACAGTGCATAGAGCTGAGTGCCTATCCGAAAGCACCTACAGTGGACATGTGAGGATCAAAACTGGATCATGGAACACTGGACGAAAGAGGGTCTGGTCTGATGAATCATATTTTCTATTACATCATGTGGATGGACTGCTGTGTGTGTGTGTGTGTGTGTGTGTGTGTGTGTGTGTGTGTGTGTGTGTGTGTGTGTGTGTGTATTAAGCACAGTAGCATTCTTCTTAGCCACTTTGTTTGACACATTTACCTTGTCGGTCGCATTTCTTCATATACAATGTATGCGCGTGTGTGTGTGTGTGTGTTTGCCTTCTCTATTTTTCATTAGGGTTGCCGAATAACTTCTGCAGGTTGTGTATTTTGCTTTGCAGACTGTTTCATTAAAAAAAAAAAAAAAAAAAAATGAATCCTCAGCAATGCTGCTGAACCCGATACACTCTTATCAGCAGGACAAATACTTCTCATGGCACTTTTCAATGTGAGTGTTGTGCTAAGAATGGTCAATCACCCTAATAAAATGTTCTCAGTGGTGGTCCTGTGGTGGTCCTTCAACCCTGAACACTGATGGACGGAGCATATTTTGTAAAGCAAGAGCGGCACAGTGGCCACCTCATCGCTCCAGGGTCCATGGTTCGATTCCGAAGCTCAGGTTCTCCCTCTGTGTAAATGTGCTTCTTGAGTTTCCACCAGAGTTTCATCATGCTTTGGATTTGTTCCTGTAAATGATGGACATGATTGACTGGTTTTGCAGTGAATCCTTTCACCTGCTGCTCGTTATTCCTAGGATTGACGAGATCCACAGCAACACTGACCATGATGAAGCTGTTATTCAAGACCAATCAATGAGTGTACAAGGTGGGCTTTGAATATAGCCCACCTGGAACAAAAAATATCCCTTTAATTGTATGGCAAACTCACAATATGCAATTTATTTGGTCCAACATTTAAGAATTGTGCTGAAGTAAACCATGTTCACCTGCTAAATTAATTACTTGGCAAATTTAATGATTCCTAATGAAGCAACAAATTGAGGGGGGGTTTTACACTTTTGTTTCCCACCCAAAAGTAAATTGAGGAAGTGAAACATCTGAATCGTTTCCGAAGGGAAATAAAGCTGGTGATGTAAAGTTCGGTCCTCCTGATTCGGCTTGTGACGTCACGACGAGGGAGAACGCACGTCGCGGACGCGAGAGTCGTCGCGCGCGCCGAGGCGGTGTGGCACGCGCGCACGTGCCGAGTGAGCCGCGTTCTTTCATCATGATTAGGATTAGGATTTATACTACGTTCTATTGTTGGTATTCAAAGCGCTCGAGCAGGAGAACCCGGTCGGAACAAATGCATCTGTTGATTTGATGCTGAAAAAAAATTAATAATAATAAAGCAAAGAGAAGAAAAAAGATAAAGGCAGGGGAAAAAAAAAACAAGAACACTAGTTGTTCGATCGGGTTGGTTTTCTGCGCTCACAGTTTGGGACCCGAGCGGACGACATCTGGTGGTCGTGCACCGGCTTCGCGAAACGCAAAAGACGACGCCGTTGCGCGTGCAGGAGCGTTTCTCCTCGACGGTATTGCGTGCGCATAGCATACAAGGGAGCTTTTGAGCGAGCTCGGGAGGAAGAAGCTCTTTCGGCATACCGAGCAGCAACGTCGGAGTTGAAACACTGGGGGCCAGTTAAGGTTTTGCACAGGAGACTTTTTTCTTCCTCTCTCTCTCTGACGAGGAGGATGCGGTGAGAGATTTTTAAGCAGGGCTCGCGCGTGATGCGAGCGGTGCAAGCGCACGAGAAGCGATCCGGAGCGTGCACGAGCATTTCGGGTCCTATGGCAAAGGAGTGAAGACGAGGAGGGGAAAAAAAACAACTCGAAGTAACTAACGGACCGAGGTACATGCGATCCTCCTTCAGCATGACGCCGAGGATGCTGTGCGTTTTGCTCTGCTCTGCGGCATGCGTGACCGGGTTGCAGGGCGCGAGCGCACCTCCTGTCCCCGTCGACAGCGTGCCTGACGCGAGCGGAGGAAGACGGGACTCCAATCAGACGTTCAACTCCAGGATCAAGAGGAAGACGCTGTCGGTGGATTTCGCGGTGCCGTCCCTGCTGCGACACTACATGGCCATGTTCATCAAACGCCCGCTGAACGGGAACTGCCCGACGCACGCCGGGTGTTACACCGTGCGCGCCAACCTGCGGATGCGCTGCGCGCCTTTGCAGAAGACAATTGCGAGTTTGCTCGGCGCGAAGTTGGAGGAGAAGGTCCATGGGGAGGGGGTGCTGAGCTTGGGTTTGAGCTCAGCGAGCCGCAAGTACAACCAGGTCGTGGTGGAGGTGGGAGAGACCATGGTGAGCACCGGATGTGGCGGACTGGAGGTGCGCGAGGACGCGCCCGTACCCTTTCTGGAAATGGACCTGACGCACGTGCTGGAGTGGTGGCTCGGGGCCGAGGGGGGCCGCCTGCGCGTGCGACTCATGCCAGAGCGCAAGGCACAAGTCCCGGGCAAAGAGGAGAGATACTCAACCGCCATCCGGGCATCAGACGCCCGTCTGTTTCTACAGATCGCCTCCAGTCGTAAGTACACACTTTTCATCATCATCATCATCATCATTATTATTATTATTATTATTATTATTATTATTATTATTATTATTAGTGATTAGGGGCTGTTCAGTGTCAATTGGGATTGATTCATGTGATGTGGTCACACTATAGAACAGGAAAAAAATAAATTTTGAATCATCATCATTATCCTCATCCTCATTATTATTATTATTATTATTATTATTATTATAATTATTATTATTATTATTATTATTATTATTAATAATAATAATATTTTTAATATTATTATTAAATGCAATGGCTCTCTGTACAGGATTTACTCTCACCCACACAATATGCAACAATTGTGCAATAAAAAACAGCAATGAAGGTGATGAATGAATGACTTTTGGTCTGCTTCGATCTGACCGTTCGATTATTTCAGGATTGTGATGCATTTGGTACAGACTTTTTGAGTTTTCTGGTTAGCATCAGGTGTCAGCGATTCACGACTCCACTCTCTTAGCTTCGAAATGCATCAGATGGGATAGTATTATAATATTCCTACATAAATATCTTCAGATTTTTCATATTTTCTGCAACAACTGAATGAGTTTATACTTTATGTTTTTTATATATATTTCTTTCTTTTTGAGGTGTATTTCTAGCAAGGACTTACAACAAAACAATCATATTGTATATACACACACAAGCAAACTAAACCCTTAAAATTATATGACATATGACTGTATTTTGTGCATTATGAGGATGTCATGATGTTTAATTTTTGATGTGATTTTTTTCTTGGCCATATCCCCAGCATATGTTTACAGCTTAAGATTACATGTGATTTACTGGTTTTAAGATGTAACTATTCATCAGAGAACAGTTTTTAAATAAAAACGACAGCGGCACATTTGTATTGACTATAAACTAAACGAGATTGGAAAAAAAGTGCAGCATTTTGCATCGTCATGCTGATTCAGTTCAATCTCCTTTTCTGCTATATGTCAGCCTTTATGCTTCTGTCTATAGGCTGACCGCATGGTTGGCTGTCGGCGCGCTGTAACACAAGTTGTTTCTCTGTTGCGCATTTGTAGCACTTCAGCTATGTGTGTGTGTGTGTGTGTGTGTGTGAAGGGGCGCAAGGCATCTACAGTAATATTCTTCACCCCACAGTGGAGTTTTCTTACATTGTAGATTGTGGCTATTTCCGGCGCAGAGCTTGCTCTATTAGCTTTAACAGTGTGCTTAGTACTCATGGGTGAAATTTCTTTCCTTCGGCACCGTCGGATCGGTGTTATTATTTCCCAGTCACTTTACTGGATGTATTTACACTAGGAAAAAAGCAAAGAATGCACCTGCTCTCATGGATTATTAGATTCTTTTGCTTTTCTTTACTTTTTAAGTGGTAAAACAAGACTTAATAACCGGCTTATGACTACATGAAGTTCAAATGTCAATGTAGAGTATGAAGATTGAATCTATGGTTGGGTTAAGCATTACAAAATAGGGTTTTGAGGGTTGGTTCTTGCAAAATTCCTTGTCAGTGACGTAAGTGTAGTGTATCCAGTATGTGAAGATACATGTACATTTAATGGTTTTTGTTTATTATTGATTTCTTTTTATCTTCATATCCATTCGTTTGTTAAACTGGCAAGTAAAGCAATCTAAAAAAAAAAAAAAAAAATATATATATATATATATATATATATATATATATATATATATATATATATATATATATATATAAAATCACAATAGTAATCCTAATAATAAGAATAATGGTATGATAACCACAGTAAATGAGTATTAAGACCAGACTTCACTGGGAATATGTGCTTTGTGTTATCATTATGTTCACAACAACAGCAACTGAAGTGTGTTCTCCATTTAAAAACATTTTCTAGACATGCTAGTTTTAAAAGTAGTTCAAAAACACCAGTGCACTCATTTTTTTCCAGTTACCAGTTTTTGTAAAGAGCTCAGTCTCCAGTTTTGACTTGGCTTAAAGTTCATTGCACCACCTGAGGGCCGATCAGATAAATCTTGATCATTGTCTTTCTTGTGCCTTGAGGGACGATGGGTCAAGTCCATTGGTGTTGGAGGATTAAACAGAATGTGGTACCAAGCAGGGTCTGATTGGTGCCTGCAGGTAGACGGGAGTTCATTTTTGGCTTTGTAGGCAAGAGGTACTGTTTTAGATGTGATGCAGGCAGCTGCAGGAATCCAAGGGAGAGAATGTAGAAATGGGTTGATGGAGTCTGAGAGTCTGTAAATAAGACATGCAGCCATAGAGTGAATCAGTTGCAGGGCAAAAACTTGAAAAAAGTAAGTTGCAACATTAAGACTGCAAGGTTGTGGGGAGAATCTACAATGTTAATGAAGATAAAAACCTTGTTTGACCATTGTTCACCATAAAGGAGAATAGTTTTCAGGCCTGCATGGTGATGATTTGGGCATTACGTTTGCAATTAGGAATGAAAAGCATGCAGGTGGTTGGTTTGAAAGAGGCTGGTGTAGAGGTCAGAGATGGATATTCTGCTGTGGTGACCCTGACAGCAGAAAAAAGTATGCACTTAAGAATGTCCAAAGTTATAGTTGCCCATTGCTTACTCAATAGAAAAGCATCAAGGACTGAATGTGTACTTAACCAAACACTTAATATGCACATCTTCTGGTATATAGAAGACAAATGCCCGAATTGTACCTGGTATTGCACAGAGCAAATCTGCAAGATCAGGACCTCACAACGACAAGCGCCATGGAGTCAAGCAGGTAACTGATTATTATCCAAAGGTTCCTGGCAGACCTTGATGTTTTTGGGTTGAGGGATTTGCCAGGATACCAGGAAGCCCTGCTGATGACAGTGATCCATAATCCAAACTGAGGAATCTGTAGGGTCATTTTCAAGGCCATGGAGCTGGTTAAAATGTAATCATCATTCCTACTAAATGCTTCTAGAAAAAAAGAGCAAACAGACAGCATGAATTAAAGCCGGCACTCGAATGCTTTATAAGTGAGTTGGCTCTAGGTGCTTAAACGGTACATAAACAGTTTGAGAGCAGCAGTATGCCGGACATTGTAACATATGGGAGTCAGAAGCGTTTGGATTCCGTACATGCAAATTCTGTGTATTTTGGCTGTACTAACATTTATGGTTGAACATACAATCTGTCAGGGTTAATGGAGGAATAGCTATAATCATATACTGTTTTGCTCAGCAATGCATATAAACAGGGAATGTCAGCAATTAATGATGAACCAGCATATGATAAATGGTGCATGGCATGGTCTAGTGTCTGGGATTCAGTCTGGGGATGACCTATGAGCTTCCTCCCACCTCTGTAATACTAATGTGTAAGTGGGTAATCCCCTAGGTCTAAATAAGTGTGTGCATCTAAGATGCCTTATGTTGGTACTACAGTAGTTCAGAGTAAATTGTCGGATGCTTTACTAATGTATGCCCAACGTTACTTAGACAGTTATGATTGTCACACTGCATACAAGACTCATCCCTGAACTTGTCCTTTTAATATTTTGCAGCAGAAATTTTTAGGCTATATTAAGCCAGTGTCCCCAATTGTCATGAAGCTAGCATTGACAATTCTATAGGCAGTCATTCTATTTGGCTTAAATGATCATTTCTTTGTTCACTCTTTGATGTGCAACATTACATTGAAGTAAAGTCTTATTCGGTAAGCTAAATTTACATTAGCATATAAAACTACAAGAACAACTTTCAAGGTAACTACCACAGCCTTTACTGTATATCTGTACTACGTGCTTGCTAGTGAACACACTGCTGTAGTTAGCATAGCTAGTGATGACATTGTCAAATTATCGAACAACATTCGAACATGTATTTGAGGTTTATCAGAATGCATAGACAACCGAGATGAAACAATGAAGCTTACTTTAGTATTCTATAAATAATGGTTGCTTAGACAATATTAGCGGTTCAAGCTAAAACCTTGTGGCTTTACATAGTACAGTGTTGTGGTTAGATCTGCCTTCAAGCCAAGTGTTTAACTTGATACATTGATGAACATTTGCTAGCAGCTCCCAGCCATGTTACCTCAGATAGTATTTAGAAAGGACTGGCAGTTTTGGAGCTAAATGCAAGACATCCTGGACAGATTATCCGTGGTAAAGAGAGGGCATGGTTGCGTTTGGGTCACATCTCTGCAGCGGATGAGATAAAGTATTCCAAACAGGCAACTCCCGTACAATGATATATGTGTGTATGCTGTGTGTCATCTCCTATGCACACCCTTGCGAGTTATGTTTGATAACTTATTACTATACGTTCTATTAAAAATTCAGTGAAGCCATGTTTCAAATGAATTTTGCTATAACAGTTTGATTATATTTATTGTATTGTTACCATTTGTAGCATGACAAGCTAGGTTTTATTTGGCACTTTTTTAACATCAATAGGATTAAAGAATACAGACTGGTAAACTGGAAGAACTTTTTGTAAGTGATAACAGAACCTAGTTAGACTTTTTTATGGTTTCATAAAATTAAACGTTTGCTACATTAAAATGCAAAAATGTTGGCAAAAATCAGCTATACATTATAAAATTGAGGACACGCTATTAAAATAATCCACATTGTGTGGTAATTTGGACACATTCTATCATCCAGACTTGTAATATTCCCCCTTGTGTGTGTATTATATTACATATTAGCTTAACATCACAAATATATCCAGTGGAAGGAACCAGAGCTGAGCTGAAGCAGGCCAGGTTTATGACAGATACATCAATAGTTCTAAGCAGAACAAAACATGTCATTTGTCAGATGAGACCAGAATAAAATACAGCTCTTGCTCAAAATTGACTGCGCTGTTGATTGGTGCGCAAGACACAGACTGTGAAACTCAAATAGCCACAGTTGTTGCATGAGTGGGCCTGGAGTTGGCACCCAGGGGATAGAGCTCTTATGAACACAGCTCTCTCTCCTTCACTGAATAAAAGAGAGTCGATAACACGGCTGGTTGGAACAGTTTATCTTTTACACTGCAGAGTTGTCAGCCAAACTTTAGCACCTCTACACCTTTACCTCTACTTCTTCCCCGGTCTGGGCCATTAATAATCTAGCTGGGATGTCCTATGCTCGCTTAAAGCTCCATAAACGCCAATCGCATTTGAATACTATCCGCTATTACTTGGCTGTAAGCTGTACACGCTGTTTCTCTCAGAGCCAAATGTGCTTTGGCTAGTTCTGCAGATGCGGCCTTGACTCTTTCGCCCCGAGCTGTGTTGTAGTTTTCGGTTGCAATACATAAGCCAATTATGCCTGTTTATGCGAGGCTTATGGAGAAAGTCATTGCTTTACAAAAACAATAGGAAGAAATGTTTCCTTGACACCATCAGCCATAGACAGAGAACTGATCAGATTACTATTTTATAACAGAAAAGAGAAATGCAAATGACAACATCCATATGCTTAGTTTATTGCAGGAGTCATCAAGTTTGGAACACAGTCTATGCTCGGATCCGTCAAAGTATTTCAGCATTAGAAGTGTATACTTGAAATTCTGGTCTGAAGTTTAAACATATGTTTATCCACTCATACAGTTTTATGTAATTTATATAAGAATATCCAGTTATGGTTGCCCATTGGTGACTTTAGAGAAATTTTATTAAAACTGTGTAAAATGCAGTGACGGGCCATGCATTTTACACCCTGGCCTTCAGGGCTGTCCTACCTGAATCAATCCACCTCTTAATACCAGTATTATGATTCCATGGCTATGGAAACCATCAATATTATAGATAAACGCAGTATAACAGAGTGCTGCATCACAGACAGGAATCTCATACAGCGAGGATGAATGCGATTACTAAAGCAAAAACCCAAATGAATACAAATTAACAAGTCCCCTTTTACTGCAGCTACACCTGCACCACTGCATATATCATCTCTAGCAGAAACATCAATATTAACCTTATAAAATGACCCCGGTTTTCCATACATTTTCTGTGCATTTCACGCGGTTTTCCTCTGGATTTGCGATTAGAAAAATTGTACAGGAAAGAAAATGCTAAAGTAGAAGTGCTTTTAAATAAAAGCTCAACAACTGTTGAAGCCGACTTTTAATCGCCGTGTCCGTTTTTTCTTGAAAAGTCTGTCTTGTAAATGACCTTGTAAGTGTATCTGTGACCAGATCAATTTATTCTCCGCTTTTAGCCATTGTGGGATGGAAAAGCAGCTATTGAATAGACAGGAATATATTCAAGATTGTGTACTTTGCAGCAGATGCGGGTTGCGAGTCTGAATAGTACACTCTCGAACCATCCAACCAAAGGACGTGAAAATGCTGATGTTTTTGGGTGCTGATAAAGGGCCTTAGAGTGGCCAAATTTCAGTTTGATTGCTTAAAGCAACAGCTTTAAGCCACAATTAGTTTACCCCGCATTGCTGACTGTGCTGGCCTTATGGCAATACGTGAGGCGACGGCTAAAATCTGATGGGATAGAAACTCTAACCAAAACGTCAATTTGGTGGTGCATCAGCGACAAAACATTATAAAAATAAAGAGAATGAAGAACGGAATAGAGAAATGTAATACATATTCATGGACAAAAGAAGATTAAAACGTGTCAGTGAATTTGATAGAGTTTTGGCCAGCAGAGACGGCCTGGCAGGCCCTGACAGCTTGCCACTGGTAAAATGTACACTCTCTTATGCTATTCACTCTGGTTTTGCAAAGAAAAGTAATCAGCAGACATGTTTCAGTACTATAGAGATTCTAATGTATCATTCTTTTTGCACAGCTAGACTCAACATATAATATGCCTTACATTTCATTTTAATAAGGTGCTCAAGGTTTTTTCAAAGAATTGGATATTTGAGAAGTTGGATTGCATGGATGGACAGCCAGGAAAAAAGATATTTGAAATATGAATGATGGAACATTCATGGGTATGTAACTGGTTGCTATGGTGATGCAAATGTATAATCAGGAGAACTGCGGTCTGGCTAAATGAGGCCTGTAACATTGTTTGTCTGCTTTCATGAACGGACTAAGGGTTCGGGTGCAAACGCAGGTTTATTAACAAAGTAGACGAATTTAAGAGGCAGAGCCAAAGTTAAAATCAAATCCATGCAAGGGTTCAAGTGGACATCAAATCCATGCTGCCAACCCAAATCCAGAGCTTTGAAGCCTGGAAAGGGTGCTTTTTTGTTTCGTTTGTTTTACAGCATTTAGTGCTGTAAGCATGTACAAACATATTATTCCATTTCAAACACCATTATTTACTGCCTTTCAAAGAAATATGGCTAATAATCTTTTATAATATTTCAATACTATAAGTGTAACATTGCAATCTGGGTGCAGATAATAGCATTATAAGCTCTATACACATTAAGTAAGGCATCTTTGCTCAAATATATTATTTAGAGTTACAGTATATATGGTGAAACATACACATTGCATTCACCATCCACTGTATTAGGGCAGCCTCATATTTTGATATCAAAAATTGTAAAACTAGTTTTGTAATACCAACAGATGGCAGCACAAGGCTGCACACACAGTCACAGGGAGCACCGACCTTCATAAGTCAGTATGCCAAAAGACATCTTCCTGTGTACATCGGGAGCTGTGCAACTGGTGCTGTTCTGACTATGTGTGCTCTCTGTCATCGAGCTCTCCTCACATGTGAGTTTCTTGACAGAAAACAACATGGCCTCACTTTTACACCCACCCTACTCGCCAGATTTAGATCCTGCGGACTTCACCTTCTTCCTTCCCGAAGATAAAGATCCAGCTCAAAGGTCGCCGTTTTGACACCATTGTGGAGATCCTGCACAAATCGCAGAAGCTGCTTGACACGCTTCAAAAGAAGACTTCCAGGACACATTCCAGAAGTGGCAGAAACGCTAGGAGCTGTGCAAGAGGACTATTTTGAAGGTGATAATGTGTAAAGTACTTTCTTGTAAACAAAGCTTGTCTCAAAACTTTTCGGTAACACCACGTAGCCAATCATGTTACAGCAGAACAATGCAATAAATAATGCAGATACAGGTCAAGTTTCCGCATCAGCATTATGTATTTTAGATGATATTTTCAGGAAATGTAAGATTCTCCAGTGTTTACACAGAATGGTGAGAAAAACATTTAGTAAGTGATGACAGTTTGTTGGTGGATATGCTTTTTAATAGAGCAGAGGAACATGGGCAGACTGACTGAGCTGCCAGGGTGGATGAACTGTTGCAACTCAAGTAATAACTCTTGATAACTGTACAGTACAGAACCGTAATGCATTTGGCAGACATTTTTATTTGTTAGAATGATATCATTTATACAACTTGAGGGGTTGAGGGTTAAGGGCCTTGCCCAAGGTCCCAGCAGTGGCAGCTTGTTGATGCTGTGATTTGAATGAACAATTTTCCGATCAGTAGTCCAATACATCTTAATCAGTGAGTTGACCACTTCCCTGAACTGTGATAAGCAGAATAGCATTTCAGAATGAATATTGAGAAGGACGAGCTACAGTAACAAGAAGGCCATATCTGTTTCCAAAAACACGAATCTGAGACTGTCATGGGCAGAGACCCACCTAAGCTGAGCAGTTGAAGACTTTTCAAATGTAATGATTGGCTAAATGAGTTTATATAATATATATTTTTCACCACTAGAGGTGTATGGTGAGCATTTAGAACCCTGAGAAATGAACTGCAACACTAATTTATTTGGCAATCACTTGACATGGCATCATGAGACATGGTCTCACCATCACTACCAAATTAACGAGACTACGCAAAACCCAATAGACCAAAAACATTTAATGGTGTAGTGCACAAAGATAGAGGCTTGATCATGTCAATGATGATGAGCTGGGAGAAATACATGTTGTGTGTATATTGAACCAGTGAATTGAAACAAGTGTTCGGGTTATTGCGAGAGTGAGACAATGTGACAAGCCTTTGTCAAATCTGAATAGCCAGGAAATGTTCATCATTGCAGTTGGGTTTGGTGTGACACCTCTTCAGTATTTTCCTTAATAGCACTCATGCTTTTTTTTTTTTTTGTCCCTTGTAATTGTGAAATGTTACAGTCAATGGCTGCAAGAGCTCCTGAAGATGAACTGCAGTGATGTTCATCAGCAATGTATGTATACTTGATCTTAATGCCACTTTTTTAAAGCTGGGAAAAAAGGCTTCAAACTGTACGCAGTAAGAAAAGGACTGTCTTATAAATAATTTCTAGAACGTTCTATAAATATAGCATGATTTAAAAATGCTATAAAAACCTTTCTTTCTTTTTTTTCAGGTTGCTTTCTTATTATATTGAATGAGTGCTGAGTGCAAGAACTCCATTAATTTACATGCACAATTAGCAGTTACTTAGACCTGAAATTAGTCTAATTTGTCAAATCCATATCTTTGTCTGGCATACCACCAAAAAAAAAAAAAATCAGTTTTGTTAAATAATGCAAAATGCAGCATTTTATGGCATCTACAATCACCCGTTAGCAATGTTTCCAGTGTTTTGTTTGTTTTTTGTTTTTTTGTGGAGGGGTATATGATTCAACAAGTGTCCTGGCTTGAAAGCATCTAGCTCATCCTCGGGAGTGCAACAATGGAGTAATAAGTCTGGAGCCATCAATTAGCTCCTGATGCTTAATGCTTTTATTAATGATACACTAAGGCACTAAGACATGCAGTTCATTATCCATGTATTTTTTTTTCATTATTTGACATTAGGTGCCATAAATTTCTAGTCCAGGCCCTCTCATAAAACCCAGTGGGAGGGAGACTTCAGAGATCAATATGTTTACCAAGCCAAATCTACTTCTGATAATCCTCGCTACTTGCTCTCAGACATTCGGCTGTGAAGCTGCACAAGAAGACGTAATAATGAAAAAAAAAATGTGGGGAAATTTAGAAAAATGATAAGGCAGCAATTATGAGATTGTTCAGCTAATAATATCACGACCGCATTCGGCGTTAATTGATTTGCACAGAAGAAATGTCTTCATAAAAATGAAATGAGCTATAATAAGGGGTTTCTAATCCCTTCAGCATAAAACCCCTCCAGTGTAAATTATTTACATCAGTTCCTCCAAGCAACACTAAGTAACTTTTGGAATACAGAGCAAAACTTTTACTTCTATAGAGAGAGAGATCCAAATCCATAGAAGGCAAAGGAATGCTAAGACAGAGACGTTTAAAGAGGTCTACGTGTATTTTTTTGCACCCATGCTGTAACATACTCACAGGAAGGCTTTATTTCTCCACCTTTATACCTCACACAGATGAGCTCGCAGAAGCACGTGATTGACTGCTGTTGATATAGTCTGTACTGGATAATACCTCATCTGTATATAAATAACCTCATGGTCTCCATAGGGAAAATGAACACTTTAAGTGAAATGTGACATTCTCTACATGATTGACATTTCCTTGCAAACACATCGAGACTTGTCTCTCCCACTCATGATGAATTTGTGTGAACACATCTGGTGTTATGCATTTAATTTCACTTCAAATTAGTTCCTTTGTGCTGTATGTTCTACTGGAAAAACATGACCTTCCCAGGCCCCCAAAGCTTCTTTATTTAATCTTAAAAAAAAATAATAATAATAAAATAAATAATAATCTCTCTCTTTCTTTCTCTCTCTCTCTCTCTCTCTCTCTCTCTCTTTCATATATATATATATATATATATATATATATATATATATATATATATATATATATATATATATATTTCACATATGGAGGGTGAATACCATTTTACTAAAGCAAGAAACCCAGTTAAGACTCCAAACCTCTACACTACAATCGCAACTGTGTCACCTACAACATCCGGAGCAGTTCAGAATCAATATTTGTCTAATAACATGACAAAATCAAAAGAATTTAAATAAAATAAAACCTACTCACCAGAGATGCAGACTCATAATTTGCAGCGCTCCTCAGAGACTGTAATACAGTGGTATGGCTCGTATTCACTGGTCTGGAAGTGGTGAACAAACTATTTCCCAGGCTGTGACAAGCTAGCTAGCTTCAGGGTTGGCCGACCTCCTCACGATGTCTAGCTTTTCTTAAAAATGTATATATACGTATGTCCATGACCAAATCAATTTCTCTTCCTCCGTAGGCATAAAAAAGTCTAAATCGGATGTATTAATGTGTGCAGAGCTACAGATGTGTTTTGCCATTCGGACTTGGTGGTAACATTTTCCCTCTGACCAACCAATCAGAGGACGGAAAAATGCTGACGCGATTCTGTGAGGCGAATTTAAGATCTGATTGGTTAAAGAAACAGATTTATTTATTATAGAGACTAAGGTAAAAGAGCCAGCAGTACTGACTTTGAAGGCCCTGGGCAGATTAGATTGACCTGGCAACACATAGAGGCTGAAATCTGATTGGACAAACAATCTTACATCCACATACATGTACTGGAAGCAGTGCAGCCAAGAGAAACGCTACGAAATAAAGAGAATAAACTGTTGAGAATAATTAATACAATTTTATGGAACAAATATTAGAATTTAGGTTGTAAATGTAGGTCAGTGCTTCTGATAGTGTTTAGGCCAGCAGAGAAGGTTTTGATATATATATATATATAGATATATATATATATATATATATATATAGATAGATAGATAGATAGATAGATAGATAGATAGATAGATAGATAGATAGATAGATAGATAGATAGATAGATAGATAAGAGTAAAAACACTGTAACACGATTTAATGTACTTTCCGCAGTCAAGTAAAAGGTCACAAAATTCCAAAAAGCGAATTAAAAAATAGGTAAAAGGGTAAACATTTGAAGGCTAGATGATGTACAAACAGCCAGGGAAAAGAACAATGTAAAACTTCCAACAGATTAATAACAGAGAATAATGATAGAGAAGAAAAGGACTGAAATAGACAGGAGGGTAAACACCGTACAATATTTTGCAGTGAACAAAGAAACACAAGGTTTTAAATGTGCAAACTAATTAAGGGGCAAATGAAAGCAGGTAAGAATAATCAGGAAATATGAGGGGAAACCTGTGACAATACATGGGCAAAGAGAGGAAATGAATCGTAACAAAACATGAAAGGAGTGAAAGAAAAAAATTGGCACGCTAGACTTATGGAAACTGAGTATAGTCAACTTTATTTGGTATTTCCTTTTTAGAAAATAAACCAAAAATATGATTAAACCCATTCCAAGGTCATATTAGGCATGAATAAATAAAAAACATTATCTGTTCCAAATGAGTAATAATGTCAAAACATAGGTTCATGATCTTATTTTTGGTTTATTGCCAACTCAATAAAAAATATTAAGTAGGTTTGACTGTTTGACTATTTATGATATTTTTACATTTATGTATTTATGATACATAATAATATGCAGGTTTACTATTTATATCTAGGCTACTTATACATTTCAATATTGTATAATATTTAATCAGTATTTGTTCCTTGTTACTGTATGAGGAAGTCAGGTGTGTGAGAGAAGTATGTGAGGGTGGTGCAGGACATGTATGAGGACAGTGTGACAGCAGTGAAGGTTGCATTAGGAACGACAGACTGGTTTAAGGTGGAGGTTGGACTGCATCAAGGATTGGCTCTGAGCCCTTTCCTGTTTGCAATGGTGATGGACAGGTTGATGGACGAGGTCAGACAGGAGTCTCCCTGGACTATGATGTTTCCGGATGATATTGTGATTTGTGGTAAGAGTAGGAGCAGGTTGAGAAGAGCCTGGAAAGGTGGAGGTACGTGCTGGAGAGAAGAGGAATGAAAGTCAGTAGGAGTAAGACAGAGTACATGTGTGTGAATGAGAGGGAGGGCAGTGGAGTGGTGCGGTTGCAGGGAGAAGAGGTGGAGAAGGTGGAGGAGTTTAGGTACCTGGGTTCAACAGTGCAAAGTAATGGAGAGTGTGTTAGAGAAGTGAAGAAAAGAGTGCAGGCAGGGTGGAGAAGAGTGATAGCAGGAGCGATTTGTGATAGAAGGGTATCTGTAAGAGTGAAAGGGAAAGTTTTATAGAACTGTGGTGAGACCTGCGATGTTGTATGGTTCAGAGACAGTTGAGATTAGTTGAGATGGTTTGGACATGTGCAGAAGAGGGACATAGAGTACATCGGTAGAAAAATGCTGAGGATGGAGCCACCAGGTAGGAGGAAAAGAGGAAGACCAAGCAAGAGGTCTATGGATGTGGTGAGGGAAGACATGCAGGGAGGCAGATGTAGAGGACAGAGTAGTATGGAGACGGATGATCC
This sequence comes from Silurus meridionalis, assembly GCF_014805685.1. Classification (NCBI taxonomy): domain Eukaryota; kingdom Metazoa; phylum Chordata; class Actinopteri; order Siluriformes; family Siluridae; genus Silurus; species Silurus meridionalis. The sequence goes on along the minus strand of NC_060891.1, from coordinate 22,731,680 downwards.
ACTGTGCCGACCCCTAATGGGAGAAGCCGAAAGAAGAAGAAGTATTTGTGCCTTGTCTTTTATGTGCAGTATATTGATGCCATTTGTTAATATGTTAATTTTCGTTAATTAATTCTGTTTTTAAATTATCTTAGAAAATCTAGTCTTCTATAGCTGCAGTCGACAACCTTGCTCTCTAGACCTACCTGCCAGATTTGTAACATAAAGCCATAAACACAAGCGCTTATATACATGACTCGTGTATTAGTCTACCAGATGCCTTCTTCCTTTATTGAATCCTCCACCGAGCCCCCACCAGGTTGATGTGACACTAGGGCTCTTAGTCTGACACTTGTTACAGTCCAAGCTTAAATTAGAAGTTGCACTTTGACCACCAGTAGTCTTCTTCTTATTACATTGGCATTAAGCCGGCTATCCTTTCCTGTGACATGTCTGCTTCACTTACTAATGAGTATCTACTGACTTATTAAGCCAGAATGTGTTTCATAGAAATTACTTTAATTCTTCTGACTCTGTATCAAATCACTCTGTAACAGAAAGACAATTTTGGTTTGGCTCAATGCGTGATGTAATTTTTTATTTATTTTTTTTCTGGCAAAAATATCTGGATATACAGTATCTATATCACATATACTGTAGATGTTTGGGTCAGAAGTGATGCTTATAAATTTGGCACATTTCTGTCTCCTAATTGCTGTAATTCATCTCTTTTTTAAGGCTGAGCTCTCTGAACGTTTGGAAAACATTTGAGCAGAAATATATGTGATATAATTTTTTATGTAAAATGTATGTAAAAATATAATATAATCTATCTATCTATCTATCTATCTATCTATCTATCTATCTATCTATCTATCTATCTATCTATCTATCTATCTAATTATCTATTATAATACTATTTCATTTATTTTGCTAAGAAAGCTTTGATGCTCTGTTACAAAAAAAAAATACTTGAGCTCTTAAAATTCCGGTTTGATCATTGCACTAAGAATGCACCACTGCTTCTGACATTTTGTGTAGCTGCAAATTGTCGTCGCCTGACTGACTCCCCCAGTGAGCTGGATTTGTTTTAGCATAATTACAGCAATTCCGGCAATTTACCAACTTCCCCCTTTCCCTGAGAAACATGTGGAACGCAAGTAAGTAACACACTTACTGTAACTCCATCTTTATAGTGCTGTCATTTTTTTTTTTATTTATCAGAGATGCAGAAAGATAAATAAATCAATATATTTATCAACAATGCAATTAGTTTTTTCTAATGGAATAAAAATTGGATTTTACCACATCCATAACCACATGCAGTACAGTGGTACAGTGAATACTAGTCCTATGACCTAAAATGGAATAAAATTGACAAAATTGAGAAAAACAGAGCAGAGGCATCAAATACAATTTACAATTAAATCTAATGAAAAAGAATTGCAATAAAATAGAATTGACAATAAAAATAGGAAAATAGTATTCTATTTGCTAGTATGCTAGAATAGGCATGGCTTAGCTCTCAAGACTTTTTTATTTATTTATTTATTTATTTTTTAAGGTCAGTGTATTCACTTATACCACATTCAAGGTAAAGAAAAAGCATAAAAGGCCATATACCTGCTGTTCATAATATTATATATATATATATATATATATATATATATATATATATATATATATATATATATATATATATATATATATATTTTGCTCATAAAGACACTCTGCCATTTATCTAACTGTATGTATTTAGCATTATTACACTTGTGCTACAGAATGTAATTTTCTCTGATCCATCAGACAAGTCAAAACACACACAAGTACATGGTTCCATAAATCAATGTCTGTACTGACAGATGGAAAGAGCAGACAAATTATCAGGCTCTTGGCATTTTATTTGTAATGTTATTAATATAAATAAATCCAATGAAATGATAAGTTTGTTCAATAGTAACTTGTAGTTATGTATGATTTTGAGCAGGTCAAGTAATTCATGTCATTAAAAAAAAAGATACTTATGTCTGGTGAAAGGAGAAGGCTGCGTAAATCTCACTTCTGCCTTTAAGTCAATGCCGAACAGTGTGTTTAGAGACGTCTTAGCTTATTTAACGTGGTGTTTTTGTAAATTGCCCTCGATTACACAGATTCAATCTGTGCAGTTTTAGTAACTCTAATGAGAAGACATGATTGCATATAATGAACTTGACTGGCACAATTTTCCCTGAGAATCATGCTTTTATTTCTTGATTTTTTTAATACGATTCCAGCACAGTGTCATCTTAAGACATCTGTTATAATGACTTTTTTGATTCTTTTAATTTTTCTATTTTTCAGTAACTGGTGGAAAGTTGTATTTTTTTTAGCTTATTTATATTTATAATTATTTATAGCAACTTTTATTTATGACTTATTTACAGGAAATGTTCTTGCAACGGTTATTAAAATTCCATTTGCCTATTAATTAAAAAATCCCAAAAAAGCTTTTAATTTTGGAGCGAACTGATGTTTCTAAAGACACTAAATTAGTTGATGTTTGTTTGTGCTTTCATATGAGATAAATGTTCTGACAATTTTTGCTAAGAATTTCATCTTTTTTCTCTTTAGCTTTTTACAGGTGATTAATTAGAATTTTGAAATTACAGTGGTCCACTGGATCTCACAGGGGTTACGTTCTAAGGCGAGCCCTCGTGGTACCGTAGTAAATATATCTAGACATTGTCACCTTAATACAAAAATATTAGGGATGCACCGAAATGAAAATTCTGGGCCAAAACTGAAAACCGAAAAAGAGGAAAGCAAGGCTGAAAACCGAAACACCGAAAGAAATTATGCCAATTATTATTACCATTGCATTTATAGCTATGACTGTGTACTAACCTTACTAAAATTAAGGCATTTCAATTGCATAAATTAATATTAAAGTTTCAAAGAATAAATCAATTACAAATTATGAAAATATTCATTTATATAGCACATTGCAACAATCCACAGGATAAAATAAATTAAAATTCAAACTTAAATGTTTAACTTAAATGCACTCATGTGTACATAAAATAATAATGTACAGACCCTCTGGCCTGCTGAAAGGTTGTAAAATTAAATATGTTCTTTCATAAAAACAAAGTGCATTCAGAACAAGTGCAACTGCTTAAAGATACAACAATACAACAACATCACTGGGAAACTTCCTGCCTTTTCAAAAACGTCCGCCACAGACGGAGTGCGCGTGCTGAGGGGTTTTGCTTTTCCGCGTTTCTCTCATATTCAGCATAGCGATCGGGATGTTTGGATTTCAGGTGATAAATTAAACCCGACGTGGAGAAAGTCTTTGCAGACAAAATTTCGGTATTACATGTTTTGCAAATCGCTATCCGTGGGTCTTTCTCAGAAATACTGAAATACGTCCACACCGCAGACATGCAGTTTTAGACAAGCACGTGCAGGCGCGGTTTCTGTTTGCGTCATCACAACAAACTGTTTCGGCCGTGTTGTTTCAGTGATCAAAGTCTTCAACTTGCCGTTAGTTAGGTTCCAAATGAGAACCCGCAAATTTTCCCCAAATTTTCTGCTGCGAGTTCCGAACCGCGAATTATCGGGGGTTGACTGTATTACTTGAATTTCAGAATTTTTGCTAATGTGTGCACTTGAGTTCAGACAGACTCCACAACTTTGCAAACACTGTTGATCCATATCAGAACACAATCTATCATCATGTCGTCTGATCAAATGCTTCTACGACAAGGTAGAGGACTCATGGAAAATCACACCATTTGGTACACAGTGTTTAGCATGACCATTGTGCACCTCTTTAAATGCAAATATGTACATTTATGAGTGTGAAGGTGGATTTATTTACAGTGTACAATATGAAACAGACAGACATAAAAACAAAACAATGCACAACATTACTAGATGAGGGCATATAACTATAACAACCATGCAGCGAGATTGGCAATGAACACAAGCATGGAAGACAAAAGTGAGATAATGAATGTGGTAGGAGATGAGTCTTTAGACAAGTGATAATTACAGACATTGTGAATCAGGTGCAGACAGTCATACGACATTAAACATGGAGGTGCAATAGCTTACAAGAAATGTACTCCCATGGCATAAAGGCAACAGTCTTTAATATGGGACGTAAGGGGGTCTCGAGGGTGGTTGTGATGGTAGCTTAATGGTTAAGGCTCTGGTTCACTTATCAGTAGGTCAGGGGCATAAGCCCCAGTAGCATCAAGCCGCCAATGTTGGGTCCTTGAGCAAGCCCTTAACTCCTTTTTGCTCCAGGGGTGCTGTATCATGGCTGACTCTGTGCTCTGACCTGAAGTCATTTGGGATATGTGAAGAATGAATTTCACTGTGCTGTCATATACATTTGACAAGCCTCTTTTTTTTCTTTTCTTTTCTTTTCTTTGCCTTGCCTTGCTTTCTGTTGACTGGTGAAAGTGCACATTTTCTACTTTTGTTTCAAAATTCTGAAAGCTATTTCAAATATTAAAAATGATATCCCAGATTTTCAATGTGACTTTTCCGATTTTTCCGATAATTTCACTGTAGCCCTTGCAATAAATTGTACTTTTTTATTATAGTTTTTTTAAGGTTGTTTTGATAAAAGGATGCATTTTGCTCTTAATGAGTAGTAAAATGGGGGATACGAGCTGGTAGCATGTGGTTGAAATGTTGGACTTCTGATTGAAAGGTCACACAACTAAACAGTTAATAGCTAGATAATTGCAAGTCGCTCTGAATAAGGGTGTCTTCCAAAATGCTGTAAATATGTAAAGTAATTAGACTGGTTGTTTTTTGAAACATTGATATATCAAATATACAAAATGTGGAACAGGAATGCTACTATAAGTAATTTTTTTTTTCCAAAATATTAAATTTATTTCAATTCAAGTTTATTTCACAATGGACATTGTCTCAATGCAGCTTTACGCAATGTAAGAATTATAGAGCAGAAATGTATATAAGTGAACTATGCGTATTTAGCCGCAATGAGCAAGCCTGGGGTGACCGTGGCAAGAAAAAACTTGAGACAAAATAAACAATTTACACAGTATAATTGAAAAAAACAACAACAACAACTTCTTGCAACTTTTAAGGTGATTGTCAGGTCACTATCCAACTCCAACTCCCAAAAGCCAAAGTGACCTACATGTACGTCCAGCATGTACTACAAGACAACATATTAGAAAACAAACACACACACACACACACTCATGTTTTCAGCCATGGAGCTACTGATTGGAAACACCTGCTCCCAATTGCGCAGCCACACACACCACTAAAAAAAAGGGACTTTGATTCATTCACATATTGGAAATGCCCTTTGTTTGCTCTGCAGTCAGGTGATACCAAGCCTCAGTATTCTTTCTTTGCTACAATAGTTTTGATCTGTTTTCTACGTTTTGATTATGTTTTGCACAATTAATGTTGTTTGCTGATCACCTGACCCTGTGCCTGTTTCTGACCCAGAGCCAACCTGCAACTGTATCTGTCTGAGCCATCATTACATGTCAGTGATGCAGTCTTTTTGAGCATTTTGAGCATTTTACTGGAACAAAAATTGGAATATTTCAAACATTTCTTCAGGTGTGTTCAGGTAACAGGGTTGAATGAATGAAAGGAACGAAATTTATATATTTTTCATAATCCGAATGAATGACTGAACAGAAACGGATGTTTTACACATCCGACATTACAAGGATTTGTCCATGAATGTGAAAAATTTAAGATTTGAAGTATTTCCTTGATTATATTTCAAGGTAACGTAGTTAAAGTTGGCTTGGAAGGGAAAAAAGGGTTTCGAGAATAAAAATGCTGTATTCCCTGCATTGTAGAGGTTGTATTATTGTTTAATTATTTTGCTGAAACATGCACTTGAATTTTAGTTTTTGTGATGGCGACTTTAGCAGTGTTTCAAACGACTTATACCTTCACTTTATGTGCATGTGTGCAAGAATTACGTGCAAGAATTAATCCAAGCAGCACCACATACAACATGAATACATTACCCTGAGGAACAATGGTTTAGGTCCCTTGCTTTCCTTAATGTAATGTATTTATGTAGCATGTATGCGGTTTTGATTACTTTCTCATTACGTATCTCACAGGACAGTACAGAGTACCTTAAAGCTGGTTATCTAAAGGCCCACCCCTTTTTAGTGCAATACCTTCTTTGGTGTATTGAGTACCAAAGAAAGTGAAATGGTAAGTGCAAGAGAGAAATGAGCTGTGAGCGCATGGCGCAGCAAGGTGATCTCGAAGCTTTTAATATAGCCCCGTTGTGTGCTGTAAGTAGGATCAGCACATTACTCATTGCAATGCAGAATGGCATTAATTATCACTCACCATAAAATGACTCTTCTGCGAAATGCAATTATTTTACGCAAGGAGAGGACAATTATTGACTGCCGTTACACACCATATGCTTACATTAAGCATATGTTGTTCTCCAGTAATGTATTCTGTAAGGTCTGAAGTCTGTGCCAGAGGTCAACGTGTCTTTGTATACATCCTGCTTCTTTCTATTTGAAAAAACAAAAGCAAAAAAGAAGTAAGAGTTTGATATAGGCAGTAGAGAAGATAAGAAATAAGTCAACAAATGAATCTGTACAAGAGTTACATTATCAAATAGATGTTACAATCCAGATCAATGGGAACAGTGTACTACAAACACAATTTATGCATCTTTGGAAAGAAGACAATTTGGGCTTTAGTATCCATCATCCCGAGTTGTTTAAAAAGATATATACAAATACATGAAATGAGTCCTGCAGAAATCCAAAAATGTAACAGTTTTAAAGCCACATGTCTCATGAGTTTATATTTCAAATTTGTTATAGATAACATGAAAAATGCTACATTCGTAATCAGTCCCATTGCTCCCACAGACACTGTTAACCAAGTTAAATGCTCTTACAGAAACTCTTGATCAAAAACACAATCCTTTTGCTAACAGAGACAGTATTGACTCCATTCTTTCTCTTCAGATAGTTTGACCGGTTCAAATTCCCCAGATACCATAGACACTCATTGCTCGCATGCAAACACTACTAACCAATCCTGATACTCCCAAGTCAAGTCTCAAGTCTCACTGCTCCTTCACACTCCTGATTAACCTCACTTGTTCACACAGATGATTTTGACCTCTCCTGACCAATACCCACAGACACTCTTAAAAAAATCCCACTTTGAAGACTAATTCCAAATGCTCCCACAGACACTCGTTTCTAATCCCACTTGCAGAAAGTTTGACCAAACTGACCTGCTCCCACAGAAAGTTTGACTAATACCACCCACCCCTGCAATTGCTACCTCCGCCATTCTACCCATCCACAATGTTTTTTTGAACACACAGTGTTTTGCTTCCCAGAACATAAACAAATGAGTAAACCAGAGAGGCTATTTAGGAGGCTAATCAAGCACCCAAGCTAATCACACTGTATTTACTTTGTTCTATAAGATACACATCTGATTACCCAAGGTTTTTTTATATTTTTTTTGCTGGATCCCACAGCAACTCCATCCCTATGTACGAGATGTGTTGAGTATTAATGATAGAGGAAGTGGATATGAGAATTTAATCACATTTTTTGATACAATATGATATCAGATCTCTGGAGATTGCCTGTAGCTCGCTACTAATGTGATACTGCTGTTCCGATAATAACCAGGGCAGAAAGCTTCTTTTGCTAAGTTATACAAAACCTCTGAGGGATAATGATAATGATGGTTTACTGTGTTCACATGATGACTTGTGTTATTCAAAGTACATGTTTGCAGCAGAGAAATGATAAATCAGTAGATTGGATTGAATAAAATAGTTTGAGTAAATATAGGGATAAAAGTCATGACCTGATTCTAATTATTGTTTTCATTTTATCATTGACTGATTGACATGCATTTATTTCTTTAAATACGTTTTTCCTCATACGTTGCTCATATTTCGCTTTGCCCGGTGTAACCCTGTCAGCTTGCCATCTTTTCCTCTGAGATGAAAGCTCACTTGAGGGATAATCTTAATGAGTTATGACTGTAATGTTTTTCTTGGCTGATCACTGATAATTATGACAACTTTAGCTGGACAGCGCTACTTATGAATCACAGTCTACTGCATCGAGTTGCTGAAATTCAGGTAGGGAAAGTTCAAGCTAATTAGATGACTTTTCAAAAGTTCTTTGCCAAAAGTGATTCACTTCAACTTTATGAAAATCAAGGCTGAATTCATAACGACCTGGTTAACCTCATAGTGCTTTACTTTTTACAATTTTGTTTTAAGCAATCACGCTTGCTGGGTGTACAGTCACTTGTTATCTATTGTGCCAAAACCCCCAAAAAAATATTATAACAAAAGCCATTTGGTTAAAAGACCATTAATTTATTCCAGGCTCGATTTCCAGATTTTTTCTATCATGCTTTGCTTATTAAAATAGAACACTGATATATTTTTGTATTTGGTAAATATTTGTTTAGAGTGTGTGTGTGTGTGTGTGTGTGTGTGTGTGTGTGTGTGTGTGTATTTTCTTTCTCATTATCTGGGCAAGCATATGCTCTCAGCAACTGTCAACTGTGCCTGCAGTGCCTGTTACTTAATGTCTTGGGTTGTGTGGAGGTTATGTGACATGTGACTAATAATGTATTAGCGGAAAGGTCCAGTCGGTGGTCAAGGTGAGAGCATGTCCCTCATGAAGAGTGATGACAAGGAGTAAGCATTCTATTCGACAGAGTCTCAAAGTTGAAGCTCTGAAAATCAGCTGTGAATTAATTAAGAACATCCATGTTGCTGTGAGTCATGTTCATTCATTTCCATAATATATGACAGCAGAACACATAATCATAAGTGTAAATGGAGACTGAGAGAAAAGACACCCTGAGGGATGTTGAGGTTTTCGTTGGGAGTGACGAGGATAGGCAGGATTAGAAACGGGTTTATTAGAGGGACAGCGCAAGTAGGACATTTTGGAGACAAGGTGAGGAAGGTGAGATTGAGATGGTTTGGACATGTGCAGAGGAGAGACATGGAGTATATCAGTAGGAGAATGCTGAGGATGGAGCCACCAGGAAGGAGGAAAAGAGGAAGCCCAAGGAGGATGTTTATGGATGTGGTGAATGAAGACATGCAGGTAGTTGGTTTGAAAGAGGCAGATTGGGAGGACAGGGGGGTATGGAGACAGATGATCTGCTGTGGCGACCCCTAATGGGAGAAGCCGAAAGAAGAAGATGATGATCATTATATTAGTAATTGTACCCAGAATGGTACAGAGACCAACTTTTTTTAGCTAGTTAAGCTTCTCTTAAAGGAATTCATTGTTAGAGAAAGTTTCTGTCAGCATCTGAGATGGGCAGAACTAAAACACATTAAACAGGAACTTTGACTATGAGAACAAGGCTTGCTTGGTAAGACTTCGCAAAAAGTCATTAACACAGGAGGGTTTAAATAGAAAAACTTAGCACAAAACACATTCTGAAAACAAACTAATAGCATGGCATGAGGTGGGGCATCACTAAAACAGAAACAAACAAAAAACACATGGTGTTTATTGCCATTGAATCACACAATGAAGGGGGTTAACTGTGCCAAGGGCACAGAAGAGTTTAAACTGAAAGACCAAAGAGTTCAGATTAAATTAATTCAGTGCCTTGTATTTTGCAACCTTTTAGCACAAAATAATATATTCTGAAATGTTAATTCCTCTGTCAGTAATCATGTTTTTTTCTGCTTAGCCATCCATCCATCCATCCATCCATCCATCCATCCATCCATCCATCCAACCATCCATCCATTAATTCATGCATCCAACAATTCAGCTATCCACTCAATAATCCAGCATTCATCCATCCATCCATCCATCCATCCATCCATCCATCCATCCATCCATCCATCCATTCCTCTGTGTGCTCTCTGAGATTCCTGTAAGTGCATTATCTATAGTAACGGTTGAATCATTGTAGCGTTTATACGAAATGTTCACTGTAATGAGTGCATGAACTGATTAAATTCTTAAATTTTATCTAAACAGGGTCAAATTTACAGCAAGGTCAACTATCTAAAAATGTTTTTGCTTGAAACGTTCCTTTCTTCCTTCCTTCTTTTTTGAAGGATATTTTAAGGACTTTTCAGCATACAATGAATGTATGTAACAGTAAGACTAGACTTCTTAATGGCAGAGTCCTGCCCATAAACACCATTGGTTTGTTTGCAAATGCTACCCTTGTCATTCTGAGACCACTAAGCAAAAGATGTATTTATTATGATCATATTTTATTAAAGACTCCCACAACGATTAAACGAGTGTCATTAAGTGTAAAAGGAGCTCACTGGGCTTCAGAGCTCAACGGGCTTGTCCACCAGGTGTGCACTATAATGTGCCCTTCAAGGACAAAGTTAAAGCTTAACAGCTGGTCAGAATGCAATAAACATTTATCCACGTGTAGTTTTTTCTACTCTGGATGAGCGGCAAGGAGAGTGAGAGTGTGGCAGAGTTTTAAATATTTTGACAAGAGTGGAACTTCCCAGCTCTTTATGCCTGACTCTGTGGTTGAGCACAAAGTGAAAATGACGGTCGAAATTCAGAGTATTAAGCTGCAGCACACTAGAGAGTACTAATAATTCTAGTTGAAATGTGGAGGCATGATTTAAAATGCCAAGAAAGAATGTGGTCTGCATGTGGTAGAAGAGAAAAGCATCAGAAGATATTTTCAAAGACAAATCACATTTTTATTTGATTATTGCTTACAGACAGACTTGCCGCTAAAAGAAATTATATAGCTGCAGTCTGCAATTGTCTGGCAGAGGTTTTTTTTTTCAATTCTTAGTAAAATTATCTGCTTACTTTTTTGTCTCATTCATTGTATTTGTGAGATGTTTGACTAGCATGTTTGAAAGGAGACTCCAGTGTTAACGTCACTAGGTTACATATGTGAGGGGATATCTGAGGGAATGAAAGCTGCGTCGAAAGGCCGCCATACCTCTTGGGGAATGAGCCTTAACTCCGAAAGGAGTGGGAACTATGGCGTCCAGCCCCAATGGGTGAGAGAGAGAGAACCAGAGGGGACAGTGCGAAGTCTCCCGAGTTGCAAACAGATCGACCTGGGCTCTGTAATATCTCTGCCATATCTGCTCCACCACCTCGGGGTGGAGCCTCCACTCCCCAGGCCTCGGCCCTTGACTCGAAAAGGCGTCTGCTCTCCAGTTCAACCGGCCCGGGATTTAAACTGCTCTCAATGAGAGGAGTTTTTCCTGGGACTATAGGAGGATCTGCTGTGCCAGCCTGTACAGGGGGTGAGACCGGAGGCCCCCCCCGGTGGTTGATGTACGAGACCACCGACATGTTGTCCGTACGGACCAACACGTCGCAACCTCTCAGGTCTCAGTGAAAGTGTTCCAGTGCCAAGAACATGGCCATCATCTCCAGGCAGTTTATGTGCCATGAAAGATGTGACTTGTCCCGCCGATCTTGGGCGGAGTGGCCACTCATGACCACTCCCCACCCCGTTAGGGATGCGTCCATCGTTAGCATTATGCAACGACAAGGAGCTCCCAGGACAGGGCCTAGACAGGTAAGTAGGTTCTTTCCATACTTCTAAGGCTCAAAGGGCTCACCGTGAGACCTTGATAGTACGGAATAGATTGCCCTTTCAGGAGAACCCTCTGTCTCTGAACCACCACTGGAGGGGTCTCAAATGGAGGAGGCCAAGAGGGATCACACTAGATGCTGGGCATTCCATTTTCGACGCAGCCCCAGTTCCTGAAGGGGATCACTTTGTTACAGTCACAGCTAAAGCTGTTACTTTTTACTTTCTTAAAAATGGGAACATCTGGTTTCTCTGTAACATCATATTCTGTATGTTCTGTCCTATTAATTATTAATTACTTACACTTTCACTGAATTATTAATGACTGTATACAGCTGCTGTAACATAAGTGGTACAAGGATCTATAAATATATTATGAACATATAAATTTCTTTCTGAACATTATTTATTCCATATATTTACTGTATGGAATCTACATAACGATTTTTTGTGTACTTTGAAAGGTTTCCTAAAGCATTAGTAGGTGCTGCGTAAGTCCTCCTGACACGTTTCATTCTCTGGCCAAGCGTACACGTTACTTTGACCCTATCGGACAGACCACTGACTAGGCCACATTCATCTTGTTCAGACATTTCCTGACCTGTCAGTTCATTCTATGTAGTGTGAAAGGGAACAGAAATAAAGCACAAAGTGTTATGGATGGAGCTGGCAGCGTGACTAGAAAGAAAAGGAAAGCTTATATATATATATATATATATATATATATATATATATATATATATATATATATATATATATAATTTTAGATATTTTTTCTTCTATTGCCAATATTGTTGTTGATGGCTCAGCAACGTTTAGTTTTAATAATAAAAGAATCGCTGACCCCATCGGATGTGATGATTTATTCTGCATTCATAACAGCAGCAGCAGCACAGAGGATCAAATTGGAGTGGAATGGACAGACAGCTTGACACTCACCAATCCCCCAACACCCTCTCTAAGTCTATTATTAGGTATATTCAGGAAGGCCGCAAAAATCGTTGCCTTGGTTATGGGTGCAGTGTTTTAGGAATCCAGACAGGTGGATTTAAAGGGAAAATGAGTTCATATTAAGACAGGAACAAGACTTGTAGCTGGATTTACTTTATAGACACTGGTTTGCTTAGTGTCATTTAATGAGTTCAAATTTGAATGCAAATGTCAAACACAACGAAACAAAACACAAAATAGGTTGACAAGGAAACACCGGCCATACCCATGGAACACATACATGAGACAAAGAATGCAGTGCAAGATGAGGCTAAAAAATGTTAGGCTTCAAACATGTGCTTATTTTCTGGGAATGTAGATCTGGCACAGAGATCATGTCACATGGTGTAGCTGATGGGAAGTGTAGTACCCTAAGCCTAATTTTGACAGTAGGAAATGAAATACAGTAAGTAATGTAGAAAAAAATATAAGCTAATTCCAACATAATATAGGCAAATTTGAAGGTAATTAGCTACTACCGGTGCTAGAGATCTGTATAAATCAACTAGGTCGGTAACTGCTGTAGCAAGCTAGCTAAGAAACCCCAACAGCCACCTCCCAGCTACTTTTACTACAGTACTAGTACATACTCCAAGTCAGTGTGTTTTGATGCTTGTGATTCATTCAGGCAGTCATGCAAAAAAAAAAAGAAAAAAAAAAGAAAAAAGAGCAAATGTCAATTTACTATTGATATGTGTAATCTTCTGTAGACACTATTAGTTAATTGACTTTCATATTTGTTTTGGTTCCTTTATCAAGTTGTCACAGGTTTTTAACAAACACAACCTTTGTTTAGCTGTGTATACTGCTCTGTAGTCTACTAGAGCAGCCAGATGCTTGTGTTAATCAGGAATTTTGCAGACATAAAAATAAAAATTCCATACCAACAATACTATCTCTAATAGACTTACTCTGTACCTAATTTTTAGGTAACATGATATTTGCACTAATCCATACCAAGTGTCCAGGTCACTTTCATCAGAGTAAAAATGAATAAAATGAGTTTAGTCTCTTTTATATGTGCATATGCTCTCTACAGCAGCTGAGAAGTGTGTTCAAGCTGCAGCTCTTTGGCATGTCACATAGGACAGTAGTTCTTTTTTTATAGCCTGACTCACTGGACCAGATCGTAAGTGGCTGTTTTCTGGTCCAACAATCGGACCCCATAGACGAGACTGTAGACACTTACTGGCGGGACATGGAGAAGTGAGCGATGGATAATGAGTGTGGGGAATAGGGGCTGTTTTCCTGACAACTGGAGACCTGACAGCCTCTTTGATCAGCCCATATGCACTTCTCACCACATGCTAGCTGCGCTGCTGGGCACTGAGGTAGAATCACTGTTCAACAGGTTTGCACAGAAACATTTGACAGAGAGTCACACTGTCACATAGACGCTAGTGGGGTTAATGCAGCGCCTCTCTCCTTCTGAACTGATTATTCAGATTCCTAGCATAAAATATATCAACAGGAATTCAAATGAAAGTGCTGTACGAGTTGGGGACAAAGATATGGGCCATATGGGAGATACACTCTGTTGCTGCACTTTGCTTGCAGAGTGGATATGCAGTATGCCCCGAGTCATCCGTCTCATCCCCCCTTACTGCTTTAGTATTGAGCAGAGCTCAATCAGATGCCTGACGAATGCCAGCTTCGCACTGGAGAGGCAATAAAAAAACAAACACACCAATGGGGATGGCAAAATTAATGGCTGCGCTCGGGCATGGAGGCTACCTCTTGCTCTTACTCTGATTAAACAGGGACCATCAGAGGGGAAGAGGCCATTAGAGATTGATTGTATTGACTTTATAGCTATCACTAGAGAAAGACATGGCACCCTGCATTTAGTCCACGCTCTGTCTTTATGTCCACACCTTTTTCTAGGAGAATGGGCTCAGCTGTTCACCAGCCTATTTTGCAAGGATGGACAATGCAGTCTGGCTGATATGAGGCCTTGGTGTGGACAAGGTCCACCCCACCCATTCCGATGAGTTGTGAATCAGTTTTAAAAGTAAAGCACTTGCAGGGAAACAGCTAGGTGCTACAGAGCCAGGCAACTCCAGTGACAGGAGTCCTAGGTTCATAACGATCACCTGGAAAACCAAAAGGTCAGTTAAGAGTAGGCATTTGAGAAACCTGTAAAGAGGCTCATAATAGTTTATAGTAGTATTGGTGCAGGGGGTGTCATTTTTTTTTTTCAAGCCTGCCAGCATGGTTGCCAAACATTCTGCTGAAGGTCTGCTACACTATACATGTCAGCAAGGTGCAATTTTATTTCACTTCTTAGATTTAGTCAGACTGTGATGCTATTATAACAGTTTTGGGGAAGGATTTCAACCTTTTTTTGTAGTAAAGCTAGGTCAGCGGCTGATGTCAGGTAAGGAGGTCTGGGGGATGTCAGCATTATGGTTTATCCCAAAAGTATCCTATAAGATTGAGGTCAAGGATCTGTGCAGATTTCTTTTACTCCAACCTCTTAAAACCATGTCTTCATGGACCTTGCATTGTGAACTGAGCCATTGTTATGCAGAAACATGGTTTGGCCTTTTGGTTCCAATGGGAAATTGTAATCCTCTGGCGTTCAAAGGCATCCTATACTATTGCCTGCATCCACTTTTGCTGCAACAGTAGAGAAGAACCACATACTCTATGGATGAGATGGTCCACAGGTTTGTCCTTATAGTGTATGTGGGAACACCAATGAAACTAAGGTAACTAAACGTCCACCACAAATCCGTCTTGCTATAATCAACACTAACCTTGAGGTTAAACATATCCAGAGGAAATAATGATTTGCTGCTGTTGCTGCTGATGATCATCATCATCACATTTATCATCATCTTTTGGAAGATCCCTTAAGGGGTTGCCACAGTGGCTCATCATTAAATTTCAAATTTTTTATTGGCACAGGCCTTTTACGATGGATGCCTTTCCTGACACAACCCTTCCAATCATCTTGGACTTGGACCAGCACTAAGAGTACACTGGCTTGTGCAAGCCCAGTGGCTGAGTTTAGTTCCCGTTTGAAAAGCCAGACCCTCGTCTTTTGCATGACCGTCAGAGATAATAAAACTTAGTAAAGCCTAATTTGGTCCATTGTCTAATCAGATGGTGCTTGATGATCATGCTTATAAACACGATGAGGTGACAAGGTGGTTACTCAGGTTTTCAAACAAAGGATTTTCAAAATTCTAGAAGCACATTTGGACATGGATTGAATGGCATTTGCAAACAAAAACCCTAAAAAAAAAATAAGTTACAATTGTATTAGTCAGAATTAGGTCATTCTAATAATGAGCTAGTATCTGATCACTTTGTCTCTGTAGAGCAATGGTTCTCAATTTCCCATTTTGCCATTTCCCACTTTAGAGGGGGGTGGATTTTCAACCCCCAACAGTCCTCCATCGCCTCAAAATATTACACATATAAAGAAACCTTCTTATTTATTCTTTACTAAGGCATTATCTGTGTAAAGCTGCTTTGAGACAATGTCTATTGCTATACAAATAAAAATTAATCGAATTGAATTGAACAAGGTTCACTATACAAATGCAGGTGAAGCAATAACAATGATATTCAGTGCCAAATGTCTTTAATGTTTGATGTTAGCAAAGGACACAGAATCTCATAGCTAAAGTATGTAAAGGAAGATGCATTTGCAATGCTTGATACGTTTTATTTGAGCAAAACAATAACCCAAGTCATAGTCCATAGTATAGCTCAAAGAAGAGATCGACAACAATAAAATAGGGTAATGCACAGTGAAATCACAGTCAAAAAATATGCACAATAAAAAAAATGGACTTTATCGGAAACAGGTAATGAAAGTGTGGAACTTAATGTTACAATAATGCATGGAACTTAAAGGTATAAATAGACAAACTAATTAAGGACTAATGTGCCATGTGCTGAGAGGGAGAATTAGTGACATCAAAGACTTGCTTGAGTTTTTTTTTTTCTCAAGCACACAAACGTTAATTTAGTCTGTATTAATGCACTTAACTAGCTATTGCATTACTTTGAATTAAATTACAACTTTTAGTTTACTCAGTCAGGTTTCCAGGCAACTAAAACAAGACAAGTGTAAGATCAAGTAAACTTACCCACTGGGCTTAGTGATGCATTTAGGATTTGTCCTCCCTTGATTTTTCACTCAGATGAAGCATAATGAGTGACTAAAATAGCTATAATAAGGATAATAGATAATAAGGTAATAAAAGATAATAAGGAAAGAAAGGGAAGTGTTTTTCAGTGTAAAACACACCAAATAATCTACTGTAAATTTCTTGGAATTAATAAAAAATTAAAAAAGAAACTCACGCAGAACTTAAAAACAAAAGCTATTACATGCTAGTTTTTATGGATTATTATTATTATTAATATTATTATTATTGTTTATAATTAAACATTTAGGAAAGATATATTTTTCAATCTTGACATGTTATAATGTACACGTTATTCTAGGGAATAAGGAAACATTGGTAATACTTTATAAACTGGTATAATCTATTACCGTATTTTCCGCACTATAAGCCATTACTTTTTTCCCACGCTTTGAACCCCGCGGCTTAAACAATGAAGCAGCTAATTTATGGATTTTTCAGGGTTTTTTCCGGTTTCACAAGCTTCAAGCTAAAAAACTGAGCCCCATAACGTTAGACCAATGAAATTGCCGAACGGGTTCAGGTGAACCAATGAAACTTTTTATATTAAATCGCGCTCCAACTGAATCGGGCCGCACCACATCATAAATATGGATGAGGTTCCTCTGACGTTTGACCTGCCGCTCACTCGGACTGTCGGAAATGCGAATCATTTGTCACACTGAAAACAACCGGGCATGAAAAAACACACTTTAGCTGTGTTCTGAGCTGCACGGCATCGGAAGAAAAGCTTCACCGATGATGATTTTTAAACGCACGACGATGCCAAAAGAAAAACTCCTGAGAGAAATAGTTGTGAAAGGAAGGAGGAAGACAGTGAATAATGACTTTCTTGGTAGGCTACTGTTTAGATACAAGCCGTGTAACAGACACTGTCTTTTGTTAAAGCCTGTGTAAAGTTCATTAGTTTCAGTGTAGGCACCTGCGGCTGATAGACAGGTATGGCGTATTTATGTTCAAAATAAAAATCTTTGTAAAATTCAGTGGGTGCGGCTTATATTTGGGTGCGCTTAATAGTCCGGAAATTACGGTAGTAATTTCAGCTGGTTGGTATAAAATGATTTATTATGTATGCAAAACTTGCACTCAACTCAATCAACAGGTGCCTACAGAATCTTATTTGGCCAATATGTAATAGTAGGAAAACATTAAAGCCTTCTGCAGATTGTACATTTTTGCATAGTATACACTTTATATACACTGAAAGGAATTAAAAAGTTTGACACCTAGACCTCACACCTTTATGTCATTTGAAAACAATAGCATTATCTAGGTTTGTGCGAGAAGATCTGCAGCTGTGTTTCAGTTTGTCAGCTTGATCCTTGGCAATGCATGTCTTTATGGAGCTTGATTTGTGCACAGGGGTCTGTAATCCTTGAACAGGTTTAGTGAGGGGAAAAATTTAACTTTACAGCATACAATGGCATCCAATACAATTGTGCGTTGCCAACTTTATGACAGCAGTGTGGGTGTGATGGTAAGGTGACCACATACTTTTGGCCATATGAATACTGTATATTTGTAAGTAGATGTTTAGAGATGTTTCTGTTCTATTGTATGCATGGAAAAAAAAGAAAACATTAAAAACAAATTTGTAATCTATTTCTATTAGTTTAATAACCTATAATTATAACTATTTTATAAGACATTTGAAAATCTGCTGTTGCTCTTCTAAGAGGCTTCATCAGTGAGTGATTAGTTGGTATTTAAACCACGGGACACCAAAAATGACCTGGATGATTATAAGCCTTCAGCGTCAATAGAGATACACAGTGTAAATAATTAGCAGCACATGGCTAGTTGAGAGTATAAATTATTCAAAGGTTAAGGGCCAATCAAAATGATAATGAAATAAATCATTTCTATTAACTTCAAGGCACGACACCGAATGGTTATAACGGCAACAAAGGATAGTGGGGTAATTCGAAAGAGATTCAGAACCTCATTCTGAAAAAGATGGAAAATTTTATTTATTTATTTATTTAAATCAGATTTATTTCTATCAGATGCACTGTATATATTTGTATTATATGGATCAGGGAGGAAGGCACTATTCATATTCATACAATGCAAAAAAAGATACATCAAAATATTGATTATTTTTCTTGTTATTTATAAACCAGTAAATCTATACATGGGTCCAGCTCTAGGCAATCTATACATTTGATTCTGTTTTGTATACCATTCCATTTTCATTGCTTTGGGTTTGTGACATTGATTGGAGGAAGTCATTCCTCTCTATGTTAAATGGCTGACCTCTTATAGGATCACTGTCAGTGCGTTTGATGTGATTATAAGCTTTCGAACAACAGCGATCTGTGGATTTCAGCCGAGCTCCCACCGCTGATGACAGATGCCTGAAACAAGTGAGTGGACACATGCTGCACGAGCGTCTCTGTGGAACGGAGCGGGGTTTGCACATCGATTGGCAGCCGAGCATCTCACTGACTAGGCTTATTTAAATAAATGGGAATGATTTGCCCGGTAGACACGCGCCATGGTGGGTCAATGTCTCTAGAGGGAGATGAGCAGGGTCAGGACACCTAAAGGCCATCTGTACGTGAACAAGACTAATGATTAGCATTAAGAATGACAGATGAAAAGAGAGAGGAAGCACCAGGGAGAATAAGAACTACAGGCAGTTGAAGGGAGACAGTGAGAAAGGGCACTAGCTGCTTGATCAGGACATGGAGTCTATCCTGAATTGTCCAAACAACTTTGGACATTTTAATGGAAGCTAATTGGGATGGGAGACCTGAGAGGTTTGAGTGAAGACAAATCAATAGTCACCTTTCTAATCGTTCAGGCTTTTTCCCCCCAGAGGACTCTCATTAAAAAGCACATTTTCACTTTCCCAACAAATTTAGACTTGTGCGTATACTTGCCATCCAATTTACTAGGAACACCTGTAGCAGCATGTAATTATCAAATCAGCCAATCAGGTGGCAGCAGCGCAGTGCATAAAATCCTTGGTCGAAGGCTTCAGTTAATGTTTCCATCAAACATCAACATGCAGGAAAAAAATGTGATCTCATCAGTAACTTTAACCATGGCATGCTGATTGTGACAGATGGGCTGCGGTGAGTATTTCAGAAACGGCTAATCTTCTGGGATCTTCGTGCACAACAGTCTCCAGAGTTTACCCAGATTTCTGACAACAAAACATCTGGTACACAGCAATTCTGCAGGCATTTTGATACGGTGACGTCCAAATGAGAATGGCCAGTCTGTTTTGATTTGACAACAATATCTGCCGTAACTCAAATAATCACTCTTTGAAACAATGCTGAGCAGAAAAGCAGGGTCCAAAAACGGAAATATGAATATCTGTCTGAATCTAGAAATGATCATAAACTGGGGAATTGTTGTTAGGATTTTATACGAAATTAATTTCAGTCTTGTCTTTATAAGCACCTCAGAACAAACTTTTTATAGAGAATATGAATTTCTAGCAACTGAAAATAACATGTTATACTGTAGTCACCTAGCCTAAGACGTAGTAGCCAATACAACATAATAGGACATAA
Organism: Silurus meridionalis; assembly: GCF_014805685.1. NCBI lineage: Eukaryota > Metazoa > Chordata > Actinopteri > Siluriformes > Siluridae > Silurus > Silurus meridionalis. The sequence goes on along the minus strand of NC_060891.1, from coordinate 22,711,435 downwards.
CATGACAATCTAATAAGCTAAACATTAATAGTGCAATAGTAGCAATTAATAGCACAAGTTAAAGGATTTATAATTATTTTTCTCTACTATGAATTTAATGTTACACATGTTGATGTGATAAAGATAATATGCAAATCTGTCAACTCTCTGTTTTTTTGACTGAGGTGATTTTGTTTGAGAATCCATTATTTGTCCCCCAAAAACTAAAACTCACAAAGTTGTGTAAAACTTCTGTTTCTGTTGTAATTATTTACTTGATTAAAAGTAAAATGAGTAGTGATTATCAACAAGAAAAGGAAATGTTAGCAGGCTAAGCCAACTTAGCCAAATGCTTTTGGGGTATCCGTAGCTTTAAATAATTTAAATTTGTTCATGTACTTATATTTATACATACTTAATTTGTACATGTTCCTTTCCATGTAGTTAACTATCTAGCTAGTGTACCTTATATATATATATATATATATATATATATATATATATATATATATATATATATATATATATATATTTTTTTTTTCCTGAGCTTTACTTATAGACTTTAGCAGCATTTAAGCAGCAGAGATTTAATCATCACAAGATCTGACTAGCTATTTAAGTACACTTTAGCTAGCTAATGACTTAGCTGTACATTTCTGCATGTTGGATATCTACACAGGTTTTGGCTCGCATTATTTGCAGATCATTATCATGTTCGAAACTTTCTTTGCTTTTACAACTGAACATATTTGCTCATCTGCTTCCTCTCAGATACTGCTGGTGATGATTAGTGTTTGGCAATGTTCAGAAGAAACAAATTTAGTTTGTTTGTCCCTAATTTTTAAACTAGTTTTGACAATATCTCAATTTATACATGCTCTCCTATAATTGGTTTACATGTCTTCTGGGGTTAAATTCATTTTCTGTTAGAAAATATAAATAGATAAGGCGAAAGTAAATATACAATGTTTAATAGGTTTGTTTTTTTTTGCAATTCATTGCAATGGACCCTTCACATAAGCACTATAATGAGTCTATTATTTTACACCTTTTGCACACAAAAAAACAAATGACTAAGAATCAAATCAGCTTGTCCCAGGTATACCCAGGCTTCTGATTTGTTGAGCCCTGATATACTACTCGATTAGCACACTAAGGCTGCAGCTGTGGCAATGGAAAGCTAAGCATGCAGGCTATTAATATACCCAATTCTTCTTTTGGATGGCTCTCTGCTCTCAGCTAGGCAATATCAATATTTTGCCAAGCAAAAACAGAGATTTAGAGACTCATCTGGCTTCTGGTTTTTGCTATACCTGACTGGATAATGCACCTGTGGCCCACTGGAAGTTATTAAACTCAGTGATAAGTTATACAGTCAAGACATAATGAAGATTCTGTTCCTCCATTCATTCATTTAGTTATCCGCCTCAGAAGTTTCTTCTGTGGAGTTTATACAGCTGGATTTTGCTGAAAGGACTCCTTCATCCATCACCACCAATTTCCATATGGTTTGCAAATTTATGCTCCTGAAAATCGAGGAAACAACTGGCCATGTAATGAGTTCCCAAGCCCTGTGGTGGTCACCATAAAACTGATTGCAGTTCCTCATTGTAACTAATTCCTTTGTCAAATCCTTTCTATCTAAATTCTGCTCAAAGTGTAATTTAGCTTGTCTTTTATTAGAGTAATGACTTCCATATCCCATGGGCAGCTAACCAGCTCAATCAGTACGCCACATTTGACAATGCGCAAGGGAAAAACGACTGGCAGAAAGACATATTCTACTTCTCTGGATGATTTAAAGTGCCTTTCATTTACTTAATTTCCTTCATCATTGCTTCACCTCTGTGAAGGATCCTGTGAAAGATTTTATTTTTATTATGCACGCTGTCCTTACTCCGAGCACTTAAAAAATCTGGAAAATATAAACATTTTCTAAGGCGGAAAAGTTAATTGAAAAAGTTAATAAACAGTTAAGCAAATAAATATATACAGGCCAAAATATGATATATTTTGAAGCCACTAGTGTCACATCAATTTTTGCCCATCATCATCAGTGGTCTGTTGCTTAATGTGTTCACCTGTATCATGTTAATTTGGTCATTTAAGGCTTCTTGTCTTCATTCATGGCTTGTGAAGATCAACTTTTAGTGATTTAGTGAATTTCTGAGCCTCATCCTTTGCTTGTAATAAACAAGTAATGTATGATTATGGATACCTTGTTTATTGTGAATTAGCACCTCATACCCGATGTCTTGCACTGATTTTTATGACCTTAAATATAAAATCTTTTGAGGTTAAACACTGGACCACATGTTTTAACAATAAAATTTACATACAGTTTGATAGTCACAACTCAATAAATGGCCAGAATTTGATGGTAATGCATGCCTTACCTAACTAATGCATTATTTGGAAGGATTGTGTGTTAAAGTCAGTTTGCCTTATTATTGCATTGTTAAATCATTATTTGAGAATACGCTTAAAGCAAAACGGGCTAATGATACGTACATGCTGTAACGCAAATGACTTCAGTATGTTTTTATGTGTCATTCTAATCTTAGAATGTAATATTATTGCTCAGGTTCCTGTAGTCACAGTGGGTTGAGTCTGTATTAATTACTTCATAATGATACATATAAATATATGAAATATACAGTAGATGTCCCCTAGCCTCAGTATATTACTTTATAGCCACACATTTTTTGTATTAAAAAATATATAACCACCTCAGAGGCTCTGTAAAACAAGGAGCAGTGTTCCATTTATTTTCACATCATGCCTAGAAGGTGGAACTCTGGAATTTGTGTCACCATTTACACAACCTTTGGCAACAACGCTGTATATAAACACCCTAATTAAGCAACTCCTGCAAGAATTTTCTAATAATACCATTCAACATGCCATACCCTCCGCCTTAGTTTAGTTCCATGTCCCAAACGTCGACGGGCTAATGATCATATGCAGAATGCTCTTTGCCCCAAGTCAGGCTTTATGGAATCTTATAGGGCGGATAAAAACACATTGCTGTTCCAACATGCATGACATAAATTACCTGTTGAATAGAACAAGGCTCTGAGTGCTAAAAGGTCATAAACTCGGATCATTAAGCTTGTCCACTTGACTTTGCTTTTCTGTCAGGCAGGAAGAAATAGTATGAGCTCTCATTTACCTCCACAGAGCTTCAAGCTGCAATAACTCCATTATATTTCATATTTCTTTAAGCAAGCCAGCATTACTGCTTTCCCTCACATGAATAAGCAGACACACAAACACACATACACACAAGTGTTGAGAGCTTGATGGCTCAGGGAGGTAGAAGTAGAAGGCCGGCAACAGGTTACCACAAAATGAATTGGCTTTATTTTGCCAATGTCACGTTTTCACCTTTAACTTTCAGTTAACATGCACACCGCTCTGCACAATCTGATCTCTCTCTCTCTATTTCTCTCAAGGCTTTCGTTTCTTCCCCCTTTTATCCTCTTTACTGATCACTGTAACAGAGAATTAATCAAATAAAAATTACACACAGGTGTTTGAACCTTACCACTCACTTCCTCTGGTTCCACCCTTAATTTATGCCGTTCTGACACAGCAATATAAACATAATTAATTTCATGCTTATTAGATTTTATGTTCTGTACATAAACACTTGATGTCCACTTGTTGATACATAATCTATCATCTTCATTTAATAATTACACAAAAGCAATAATTATTACAACCTTATTAAAAAAACAATGTTTCGACTCTTAAATAAACTGTTTTGTTGTAATGGCTACAGTGTGGCAAGTTTCATATGAGAAGAAAATCATTATGAATAAATAAATGAGTCATTGTGCATCAAACAGGACATAATAATACCTTTCCAACTGTCAAGAAGAAAACCCCCATCATTCACTCTTTTGTATGAATACTCTAATGATGTAGTTTAGACAATGCAAAATTGAAAGAAAGGTCAGACAACCTAGAAATGATCATCTAATCAACAGTAATGACAGAGATTCAGTTTGAGTGTAATAACATGCTAATAAGAACAAGGTTGTATTTATATTTCTAGCCTGCAACTGATGTGAGACATCAGTTTAAAGCAGTTTGTTAGGGGCTGTCTGTAGATGTCAGTCACTGGTTTCTGATGTGCATGCTGACAGCAGCAAAATGATGCATAAAGCGAAACAACAGATAACAGATACAAGCAAATGCATCAAAACCTTCAACTTTTACTGGCCTGAAACATACTACTAAAGCAGCTGGTAGTAGAACGAGTATTTTCTTGGCCATGAGAAGGATTGATTTGGACAGCCCTGTCTGGTTATATAGGCCAACATGGACTGTCTAAGTGATGAGACTAAGAGCAAAAACCTCTAGAAACACAAACAGAGCATTTTTCTTAATCTCAGTCTTACTCATGAATAGTTGTAAAGGAGTTGTCATTTAGTACTAAACATTTATTTTATTTATATAATGTTTATTGGTGATAGTACAGATGCTCCCCACCTTACGAATGAGTTACGTTACGTATGACCGGTCGTACCATGAATTTGTTCGTAAGTTGTTACTGTTTTCGTTATCAAATACGCATATCTCCTATTGATGTAAGAGCCAAAAAAACTATCAAATAAACAATAGAATATACTAAAACAAATCAAAATAATCGAAAGACTGTAGTGCACATCATGTAGACTCGTTACGGTTGATGACAAGCTAGCGCTAGATCTTCTCCGTTTTGAATTTTCTCGACTCCAAACAAATTTCACTTTGAGGACAGGTTTGTTCGTATCCACGAAAGTTTGAAAAGTGAATGTTCGTAAAGTAAGGAGCGTCTGTACTTTGAGATCAGATCAGATAAGATAAGATAAGATAAGATAAGATAAGATAAGATAAGATAAGATAAGATAAGATCTTCTTTTGTTGGCCATTAGGGGTTGCCACACCAGATCATCCGTCTCCATATCACTTGGTCCTCTACATCTGCCTCTTTTAAATCAACTACCTGCATTTCTTCTTTCACCACATCAATAAACCTCCTCCTTGTTCTTCCTCTTTTCCTCCTTCCTGGTGGCTCCATCCTCAGCATTCTTCCACCAATATACCCCATGCCCCTCCTTTGCACATGTCCAAACCATATCAATCTCGCCTCCCTCACCTTGTCTTCAAAACGTCCTACATGTGGTGTCCCTCTAATAAACTCATTTCTAATCTTATCCATCCTCGTCACTCCCAATGAAAACCTCAACATCTTCAGCTCTGCTACCTAAAGCTCCACCTCCTGTCTTTTACTCAGTGCCACTGTCTCTAATCCATACAACATTGCAGGACTCACCACAATCCTATAAACTTTCCCTCACTCTTGCAGATACCCTTCTATCACAAATTACACCTGTCACTCTTCTCCACCCACTCCACCCTGCCTGCACTCTTTTCTTTACTTCTAACACACTCTCCATTACTTTGCACTGTTGATCCCAGGTACCTGAACTCCTCCACCCTCTCCACCTCTTCTCCCTGCAACCGCATCCCTCCACTGCCCTCTCATTCACACACATGTACTCTGTCTTATTCCTCCTGACTTTCATTTCCCTTCTCTCCAGCGTGTACCTCCAACACTCCAGGCTCTTCTCAACCTTCTCCCTTCTCTCATCACAAATAATAATATAATCCGCAAACATCAAAGTCCACGGAGACTCCTGTCTGACCTCGTCCGTCAGCCTGTCCATCACCACTGCAAACAGTAAAAGGGCTCAGAGCCGATCCTCCAACCTCCACCTTGAACCAGTCTGTCGTTCCTACTGCACACTTCACTGCTGTCACAGTGCCCTCATACATGTCCTGGCACCACCCTTACATACTTCTCTGACACACCTGACTTCCTCATACAATACCACAACTCCTCTCTTGGCACCCTGTCATACGCTTTCTCCAAATCCACAAATACACAATGCAGCTCCTTCTGACCTTCTCTATACTTCTCCATCAACATTCTCAAAGCAATTAATGCATCTGTGGTGCTCTTCCTCGGCATGAAACCATACTGTTGCTTACAGATAGTCACCTCCTCTCTCAGTCTGGCTTCCACTACTCTTTCCCATAAATTTATGGTGTGACTGATCAGCTTTATTCCCCTGTAGTTACTGCAGGTCTGCACATATCCCTTATTCTTGAAAACAGGTACCAGCAAACTGTTTCTCCATTCCTCAGGCATCCTCTCACCTTCCAATTTTTTGTTGAACAATCTGGTTAAAATAAGATATGATAAGATCAAATAAGATAAAATAGAACTTTATTCATCTTAAAGGAAACAATTTTGCCAGAGTACAATAAAAAAAATAGCAACAAAATATGATAGATAAAAATAACTTTTCTATATAAATACAATGGTGTTCAAAATAAAAAATGTGCTAAGGGACAAAGAACATATTGCACATAAAATGAAATTGCACATAATGTGATATACATGGTATGGAATTCCACATGGTATGATGGTATAATATTGCACATGCTATTAATTAACATTAACGTGTAACATTATAATTAATGTACAATTTTGATAAGTCATTTAATGGCACAGTGATACTTTCAGTGTTCATTGTGTCAGCGTTGCTTCCCACTAAAAAGGGACCAGTTCTACAGGCCACTTGTAGGAAAGATCTCCTGTGGCATTCTGTGGTTGTCTTTAGTGGTCTCAGTCTACGTCTGAATGTCCGGTAGGTCTCCCGTGTAGCATGCAGGGGTTGTCAAGGATACTGAGAAGTTTCCTTAGCATTCTTCTCTCAAACCCCTCAACCAGAGACTTCAGCTCTGTTCCTATGACAGAGCCGGCTTTCCTGATAAGCTTGTTCAGCCTTTTGTCATCGGGTGTCTTCACCCTACTACCCCAGCACACAACAGCATAGAAGATTATGCTGGCATGGACTGAGCGGTAGAACATCTGCAGCATGGTTTAATAGACATTAAAGGACCTGAGTCTCCTTAAGAAGGACAGGTGACTTTGACCTTTCTTTACATACCTCTCAATATTGTTGATTGTTTTATAGTACAGAGGGACAGGGATGCATACTGAGCCTACAATAACCACACGAAAAGTTCTTTAGACCCACCAAAAAATTGGGACAGATTTCTGAGCCCACTGTAACTGTAAGTCTGCATTAGAGGGGATGTAGAATTACAGCTGCTGGGAATGATTGAAAGATTGATTTCATAAGTGTACATTTGTTATAGTAAACTGCTATTTACTGCTACATCTTTTTTTTTATTAATAAGCAACAGTTCAAAATAATTTATTGCAAATATATGAAGAAATCGTTTAATTAGACTTTCTGAAAACAGTTCTTTGAAAGGTTTCTGAAAGGGATTTTTAACTACAGTCTAAGTGACTTGTGAAGATTCTGGTTTATCTCCCAATACACTTGATCCAGGTCATGAAGGTCTCCTCAGCCCATTATCACCATGAGGAGCTGGGGAGTGTTTGAGGCAGGGTGAGGATGAAACCGTGCAGGACAGTGAGCTCTAGCACTGATATATACTGATCAAAGTAAAAAAACAAATGTGTGTGTGTGTGTGTGTGTGTGTGTGTGTGTGTATATATATCATCATAATTATAAATATAATGAAATGAAAGTTAAACAATGACATGGTTTATATTAATTATCTACTTTAACTGCATAAAATCGCACACAGTGCTTTGTATGGTGGATGTTAGTTTAATTAAAAGATACAATGTGTGTTTCTGTTGTTATAGTGACATTTTTTTTTCCAGAAATTTTTATTTATGTGACATTTTGTCGGAGCAGTATTCAGTGTCGTTGTATAAAGTTATGACAAAGAAATAAAAATCCAAACACACTGAAGTTTCACAGTAAAATGATTAGCTGCATGTTTTTATTTATTCAAATACAGAGAGAAAAAAGGGAAGATTGTGAGGGAATGGCTTTTAATCATGACTAAAACTAAAATGAAATCAGAACTAACTTGAAACTGCCCAAGTAAACAAGTAAATAACATTAAGCTTGATTAGCACAATGTACTTTTATATCCCATATGCCCATAATTATATAACGTATACAAACCACTTCAATTAATACACTTTATAGAAAGATTTATTAATCTCTGATCACAACAGATATCCAGAAAAAAGGCAAGCTGTTAAACCTAGCATGTTTCGCTTGTCATTACTCAACCGGATCAGATTAGAACTACTTCTGCGACCGAGATATATTTTTCACATTCTCTAATAAGGATATCTATATTTATATAATGGTTGTCCATCATCTTAATTTTTTCACAGCTATATTGGCAAGGATAATAATACACTATAGAGTCACAGCCATGCAGCAGATGAACAGGTCTGAAAATACTGACATGTTTATGGTCTGTTATCACACTTGCTTGTACCTGCTTATCTGATATGTGGCAAACTAACGCAGCTTGATATGGAGCGACACTTTGAATAGCACCTGGTGCATAATGTCTATCAGAGCCCAACAGCTTATTGACTTTTTACGTGACTGTTTTAATAAGACACTATTTACCTACACTGCATGGAAAATATAGAGAGTGTGGTTAAGCTGTGTGCTAAGTTTGATGTAGTTGTTTTTCTACTTTTTTTTCTTGGTAAATAGAGGATATTTACTTATTAAATACAAAATTATTTAACATTGAAGCTTTTACACCTTTTTATATAGTTAGTTTCTGTATTGTACAGTTTATTTGTTATAACATGTTACAGGAAATGGCATTTGGAGTTGAAATGCACTATGTGAACAAAAAGTATTGGAACACCAGCCTATTCCAGCCATATGTGGATCTTTTTTTGCAAGGTGTTACATCAAATTTGGAGTCACACAGTTGCAGTTGCATTTAATGTTTCCCACACTTGAACTAGAAGACCCAAACCTGTTCCAGCAAGATCTTATACAGAGCTATACTGGCCTGCTATAGAGCTCAAACCTCAATTATAAAGAACACTTTTGGGATGGATTGGAACAGTTACTTCGCCCCAGGTCTCCTCGCCTATATCAGTACCTGACTTTACTAACGTCTTTGTGATTAAATGAGCACAAATCTTCAAAGCACATGCCAAAATATAGTGCATCTAGAGTAGAGGTTATTATAACAGCAAATGGGGACTAGTTGTGGAATAGGTCAAAAAGCAAATATAAATCTAATGGCCAAGCATCCACAAACCTTTGACTATACAATGTATAAATTCTATAGATAACATCCATCATTAGTAATTAGCCTAAAAACGATCCCCGACCTCATGAAATAGTGATTGAGCGGGATAATTGCTCATCTGAACTGATACATTTTTAAATGGTGTTAATTCTTTTTCCTCTCTTTGAGGAGAAATTACAGCACTGCCACACCTTCCTCATTTACTTTTCTTGTGTTCTTGCTTTAAACACCAATATTCTTTATTGTCTGCATGTTGTCCACTTGTCAGCTTTGAAAATGGCACCTGTCATGTTGATTTCTTCCTACATTTTAGTATAATAAGCGGTATTGTGTAGTACAAGTTTACTTAAAACACATGTGGAGGGTAAATTGTTATGTATTTTAAAGACTGTCCAGTTTTTATACCTGCAGCAAGTGTTCTTGGATCATCTGGCTATGAAACGTACACACAGATATCTGTCAATATGCTTACAATTTTTAAAGCTCAGAGTTGATTGATAATCAAAAGGCCAATTGGTCTTGTTCTTTTGCCTAATTTGTTATCAGACTTGTTGATTCTTACAATAGCCAGTAATTTACTCTAGTTATGAACCCTGGGTATGAGGCGTGGGCGCACCTGCCGTGAAATAGACAGGGATCCCATCCACGGTGTGCAATGCGTGTCTTTATAATGGCACCAAATACACACACATTTACACTCAGTGAAACAGAAAGGTTACAGTAACTTGAATAGCCACTCTTTACATCTAGTGAGCAGAAAAGCAGTTTCAAGCACACAAACAGCAAAAAAAACGCCTAAGACTACATCCAGTTCTACTCCTGTCAGCCAATAATAGAAATTTGAGGCACAAACAGGACAGCTGGAAGATTGGAAAAGGTTCAGGTGATGACCTGCTCTCAGCCCAAACCAGTCTGGTCATTTTGCTTTGACCTCTATCATCAACAAGACATTTTTAGGCCATTTTTCAATGCCATTCAGTGTAAACTCCAGAAACAGAGTATATATTAAGTCATTGAGATTGCATAAGGTGTTCCATTTAAAATGGTAAAAAATTAAAATGGACATTAATTGTGTTGTATATAGTGTGACAAAGCAAAACAAAACTAAATTAGCATGCAAACTTAATTGTAAAACGCTTAAAATATGGACATTCTGGAGCAATTTTTACACTTTCAGTGGTATTGTATTGACTGATGCTTATTCTGTATGTGACTCAAATGACTCTATACTAAGCTTACAAAAGTTGTGGGTACCTGACTATAAGATTCATATGTTCATTCTGAACATCTCATTTCACATTTAGTCCCTATCTGCCTCTATTTTTCCTCCATTCTTCTGGGAAGATGTTCCACTAGATTTTGGAAAGTGATTGTGAAGATTTGTGTTTATTCAGCCACAAGGCACAAGTATAGATATTGATGTAGGGTGAGCAGACCTATGGTGCAGTCAGTCTTCTAATTCATCCCAAATGTTTTCGATACGGTTGAGGTCAGAGATCTATAGCAGGCCACTCAAGATCACACCAAGCTATGCACACCATATATTCAAGGAGCTCAATTTTGTGCACAGGGAATTGTTATGCTGGAACAGGATTGGGTCTCCTAGCTCGTACTTCATCCAAAGGCATCCTGTACAATTGTGGGCCTTCATCTTTGTGGTAACAGTTTAGGGAAAAAGTCCCCACAGTGTACGGCGGGAAAAGTTAGAAGTCCCAATAATTTTGTCCACATAGTGCATATACTGTATACAACATTATACTAAATATAAATAAATGAAATTCTCTAAAAACATAAAAATTCTAAACTCTCTTATCTAGTCTCGAATGTTTTCATCAGGAAACACTCGGCAAGTGAAATAGTCAATTTAGTTTTAGCTATTTTAGGGGATATCTGTGTGTGCAGGTGACTATTACTGTGCATAATTATTAGGCAAGTTGTATTTTTGAGGATTAATTTTATTTGAGGATTAATTTGAACAACAACCATGTTCTCAATGAACACAAAAACTCATTAATATCAAAGCTGAATATTTTTGGAAGTAGTTTTAGTTTTAGCTATTTTAGGGGATATCTGTGTGTGCAGGTGACTATTACTGTGCATAATTATTAGGCAAGTTGTATTTTTGAGGATTAATTTTATTTGAGGATTAATTTGAACAACAACCATGTTCTCAATGAACACAAAAACTCATTAATATCAAAGCTGAATATTTTTGGAAGTAGTTTTAGTTTTAGCTATTTTAGGGGATATCTGTGTGTGCAGGTGACTATTACTGTGCATAATTATTAGGCAAGTTGTATTTTTGAGGATTAATTTTATTTGAGGATTAATTTGAACAACAACCATGTTCTCAATGAACACAAAAACTCATTAATATCAAAGCTGAATATTTTTGGAAGTAGTTTTAGTTTTAGCTATTTTAGGGGATATCTGTGTGTGCAGGTGACTATTACTGTGCATAATTATTAGGCAAGTTGTATTTTTGAGGATTAATTTTATTTGAGGATTAATTTGAACAACAACCATGTTCTCAATGAACACAAAAACTCATTAATATCAAAGCTGAATATTTTTGGAAGTAGTTTTAGTTTTAGCTATTTTAGGGGATATCTGTGTGTGCAGGTGACTATTACTGTGCATAATTATTAGGCAAGTTGTATTTTTGAGGATTAATTTTATTTGAGGATTAATTTGAACAACAACCATGTTCTCAATGAACACAAAAACTCATTAATATCAAAGCTGAATATTTTTGGAAGTAGTTTTAGTTTTAGCTATTTTAGGGGATATCTGTGTGTGCAGGTGACTATTACTGTGCATAATTATTAGGCAAGTTGTATTTTTGAGGATTAATTTTATTTGAGGATTAATTTGAACAACAACCATGTTCTCAATGAACACAAAAACTCATTAATATCAAAGCTGAATATTTTTGGAAGTAGTTTTAGTTTTAGCTATTTTAGGGGATATCTGTGTGTGCAGGTGACTATTACTGTGCATAATTATTAGGCAAGTTGTATTTTTGAGGATTAATTTTATTTGAGGATTAATTTGAACAACAACCATGTTCTCAATGAACACAAAAACTCATTAATATCAAAGCTGAATATTTTTGGAAGTAGTTTTAGTTTTAGCTATTTTAGGGGATATCTGTGTGTGCAGGTGACTATTACTGTGCATAATTATTAGGCAACTTAACAAAAACAAATCAGTGACCAATATAGCCACCTTTCTTTGCAAGGACACTCAAAAGCCTGCCATCCATGGATTCTGTCAGTGTTTTGATCTGTTCACCATCAACATTGCATGCAGCAGCAACCACAGCCTCCCAGACACTGTTCAGAGAGGTGTACTGTTTTCCTCCTTGTAAATCGCACATTTGATGATGGACCACAGGTTCTCAATGGGGTTCAGATCAGGTGAACAAGGAGGCCATATCATTAGATTTTCTTCTTTATACCCTTTCTTGCCAGCCACGCTGTGGAGTACTTGGACGTGTGTGATGGAGCATTGTCCTGCATGAAAATCATGTTTTTCTTGAAGGATGCAGACTTCTTCCTGTACCACTGCTTGAAGAAGGTGTCTTCCAGAAACTGGCAGTAGGACTGGGAGTTCAGCTTGACTCCATCCTCAACCCGAAAAGGCCCCACAAGCTCATCTTTGATGATACCAGCCCAAACCAGTCTGGTCATTTTGCTTTGACCTCTATCATCAACAAGACATTTTTAGGCCATTTTTCAATGCCATTCAGTGTAAACTCCAGAAACAGAGTATATATTAAGTCATTGAGATTGCATAAGGTGTTCCATTTAAAATGGTAAAAAATTAAAATGGACATTAATTGTGTTGTATATAGTGTGACAAAGCAAAACAAAACTAAATTAGCATGCAAACTTAATTGTAAAACGCTTAAAATATGGACATTCTGGAGCAATTTTTACACTTTCAGTGGTATTGTATTGACTGATGCTTATTCTGTATGTGACTCAAATGACTCTATACTAAGCTTACAAAAGTTGTGGGTACCTGACTATAAGATTCATATGTTCATTCTGAACATCTCATTTCACATTTAGTCCCTATCTGCCTCTATTTTTCCTCCATTCTTCTGGGAAGATGTTCCACTAGATTTTGGAAAGTGATTGTGAAGATTTGTGTTTATTCAGCCACAAGGCACAAGTATAGATATTGATGTAGGGTGAGCAGACCTATGGTGCAGTCAGTCTTCTAATTCATCCCAAATGTTTTCGATACGGTTGAGGTCAGAGATCTATAGCAGGCCACTCAAGATCACACCAAGCTATGCACACCATATATTCAAGGAGCTCAATTTTGTGCAGAGGGGAATTGTTATGCTGGAACAGGATTGGGTCTCCTAGCTCGTACTTTATCCAAAGGCATCCTGTACAATTGTGGGCCTTCATCTTTGTGGTAACAGTTTAGGGAAAAAGTCCCCACAGTGTACGGCGGGAAAAGTTAGAAGTCCCAATAATTTTGTCCACATAGTGCATATACTGTATACAACATTATACTAAATATAAATAAATGAAATTCTCTCTAAAAACATAAAAATTCTAAACTCTCTTATCTAGTCTCGAATGTTTTTCATCAGGAAACACTCGGCAAGTGAAATAGTCAATTTCCTTTTATTTATTTCGGTTCTTTCTGCTCTGAGTAGGTCAAGGATTTGAATTAAACTGTCCTGCACTCCCTTCACTCTTGTTTTTATTTTTATTATGCTGAGTTCTCGTCTCGATTCCTTTATCATTCATAGAAACAGAATGTGCTTTTCATTCATCTGCAGATAGAGCATTTTTCATTTGAAAGCCTGCATCACAAATTTGCTTTTCTCTAATGTTTTAATAATTATCATGGTGGTGTGATTTTTTGGTGATTCAGGTGGATTTAATCAGAATGGTGATGACTATGATAACATGCATTAACATTATTTACAACAGTTGGCAACAAAAGGCTGGAAAAGAAAGTGTTAATAAAAAGAAACAGCTGGAGGAACATGTTACAAGTAATTAGGTTAAATTCAACAGGTTAGTACCAGAATTGGGTATAAAAAGTGTATCTTAGAGAACCAGAATGTCTCAGAACTAAAGAGGGGCAGAGGTAAATCAATCTGTAAAAAACTGCATGTAGGACTTTGGGAAACAATTTTAGAATAATGCTACTAACTATAAAATTGCGAACATTTTGAACATCTCGTCATCTACAAAACATAATATCATTAAAAAAAAAAGAAATGAAACTCACTGAGTGGGTTAAAAACACCACCCAGAAAACAGTTTGCTGTGTCATCCACAAATGCACGTTAAAGCTCTATCACGCAAATAAAAAGCCATATGTAAACATGTTCCAGAAATTTTCCCATCTTCTCTGGGTTAGTGCTCATTTAAAATAGACAAATCGAAATTTAAAATTGTCTTGGCACCCGTGAACGCAGCACCCTTTGGACTAAGTGGAGAGAGTTCATCTGACTTATCATCAGCACTAAGTTCAAAAGCCTGTATCTGTAATGGCATGGGCTGCATTAGTGCTTCTGAAATCAATGCTAAAATGTATGTACAGGTTTTAGAGCAACATACACTTTCATCTAATAGACAAATTTCTAAGGAAGGCATAGGATGGCTTTTAAGTCTGGGAGGCAATAGGCTTGTCTGCTGCCACATCTTTCACCAATTAAAAACATTCAAACAAAAAATACAACAAAGAAGACGTAGGACAATTGAGCAGCTAGAATCCTTTATCAAACACAAATCGGACAGCATTTCCCTCTCAAAAGTCCAGCAAATGGTCTACTTATTTCCCAGATGATGTATACAGACTGTTGTTAAAAGATGGGATACAGTAATAAACATAGCCCTGTCCCAATTTTTTGATATATGTTGCAGCCATTATATTACAAATTTATAGTAATAATAACTCACATTCACCACTGTGTTCACCGTCACCAACCTACTGATTAGGCACAGCTTTCAAATGACTTTCATTCATTGTGAGCTTTCCTAAATATACACTCTTGTCTTAGTCTTTGTATTATTGTTTGCTACTCTGTTCTCCACCTGTTCTGCCCTCATTCTAGCCTTTTTGCAATATACTTTTTTGTTGATCACCTCACGTTTTTGCCCATCCCTTCTAAAAAAATAAATAAATAAAAAACCAGTCCCGCAACTCCCTCTACTCTGAGACAATCAGTCAATCAGCAACTTTGTACCTTGAGTGTTAATTATGCCAAGTAAATAATAATTAATTGAATATTAATGCCATTCTGTATATCTAGTAAAGAGGTATACATGAGCAACTTATATATAAAATGTCACAGATACAATATGGCTTATGAAGTTCTGTATTAGTATTGAATTTAGTTTAGCTTAACACTGGCTTGAGCACAGTAATAAAGAATGAACAAGCTCTGCAGCATTTCTAATTTTTACTTTGCACATGCCTATTTCTTAATGATGTCTCGAAATACAGGCCTTACGATTCCAATGTTTTACTCTATCATTTAAACTTTTAGTCCAGTACAGCAGTTCATGTATAATTGAATAATAACACATTGCCAAATAACTTGCTTACATAATAACAGTCTGAGACGCAAAAATGATTACATGACAGCGAAAAAAAGAAATGCTCAAATGTGATTATTGGTTCTTACATCAGGTTCGGGAACAGACAGTAACATAAACACCAGCGTGGCCCAAATCCAGTCACAGGGTAATACAACACACCTGACTCAATTCATGAAGGACTCAATAAACAGTTAATTAAATGAATCTGCAGCAAGCAGGGACAGAACGCTGTTACACTCTTGGAATAAGCTCAAACCTGTCTGCCGTATAATATTGCATTGTGCAAAACAAATAGGCTATTACCGAAATGATTTTTAAATTCTTTGCTCGGCTCAGCTTGTTCGTTAGGTCTTCATTAATGAGGCGCCTCCATGATTGCTGCTTATCTGTAACGTGGACGCTGCGGAGAATGAGTTATCTGCCGGTTTAACTGAAATAAACCGCACTACATACGCTTTCAATTCAGCTGAATGCGGTATGGGGAAATGTACACGAGCCACACAGTTATTTATGGCATGAACACAGAAAATGCTGATTCCTTTGGCTTCGATGGCTTCCCTAGAAATGCAATTTGTCGAAGATGCATTGTTTCTCATGTGGGAAGGGGACAAGGTCAAAACTCCTCAGATGTCACAGTGTGGATTTAAAGCATATCTTTGAATATACAGTATTTGGTTTGAGGTTTAAAAAAAAGCATGAAAATAAGAGATCAAATCAAATGAAATCAAATTTGAGTTTCACACTTATTTCAGTCCTCATGTCAATATAGGTTTATTCGGGGTTCTCTGTTTTTTTCCAACCTTAAATTTTTACTGTAAGTCTGGAAAAATCTGTGAGTGCATGTGTGTATTGTCCTGATTTGGGCTACTGTCCCCATTTAGGGTGTATACCCACCTAGCTTTTATTATCCCAGGGAGAGTCTCTAGCTCTGCTGAAACCTTAAGCATGGCAGCTCACTGAAGATGAATAAAGGAATGAATAATTTCTTGTTTTTTTCCATGAGCCTGATCGGTTAAGACACGTTCGGCATCCAGGATACTACTTTGATTTGCTCAAATTTCTGCAAAAAACAAGAAAATAAGTGCGAATAGAATGCAAACAGTTTGCACAGTTGCATCATTCCTTACTTTGCTAGCATTTTAATTGCTAGCCCTGCTTCACTTTTCACATTTCATGTGAATTTATTGACTTGGACTTCAGCTTTCAGTTTTCAGACCCACATGGATTAATAATCAGTTTGAAGAACATACATTAAAGTCCTATTTTTCATATTTGTCTCCTTTAATTTTTATATTTTTATAGTGTTGCTTTGTTACATGTCAAACCAAATACATGTGTTTTCACATTTGAGCATATATACACTATGAACAATACCTCGTGGACACCTGATTATAAGATTTGTTTATGTTTTTGAACAAACCATTACACATAGTAGTCCCCATTTGCTGTTATAACAATCTCCACTCCTCCAGTAAGATGTTCCACTAGATTGTGGAGTGTAGTTATGGAGATTTGTGCTCATTCAGCCACAACAGCATTAGTATGTAGGATGAGAAGGCCTGGGGTGCAGTCAGCATTCCAAATGATCTCAAAGGTGTTCACTAAGGTTAAGGTCAGAGCTCTATTGCAGGTGATTCAAGATGTTCCACTCCAAACCATGTAAACCTTATCTTCATGGAGGTCATATTGTGAATAGCAGCATTGTCATTATACTGGAGCAGGTTTGAGTCTCCTAGTTCAAATGAATGGAGTATTGAATGAATACAAAATCTGGCTGGAAGTGTCCGATTTCAAGTGTATTTCCCATTAGCTTCTATGTAGGTTACAGTAGATATGCATTTTTAAGTGCTTATGTGAAGATTCATCGATGACAGGATCTGACTGGTAGCGCCTCAGTGTGTGGGGGTTAATTAGCCTTTAGCCATGTGGTGTTCATGGCTGAAGAAACACTGGCATCTTACAGAGAACGGAATTATTACAAACCATTTCATCCATTTAAAACATGATTTTTCATTGCATGTCAATATTGCTTGAAGGGATTTTGTAAATGAATTCTCCTGGATAAGACTTACTATCGCAGATTTCCTTCAAAACGAACACAAAAAATGGCCGCATTCTGTAAGATTTCATATCAGTGCGATATTTTGCATGCGGCAGATTATTTTCACATCACATGCAAACCTTCAACTTAATGTATATAAATACTCTGAAAGCTTAATAAACCAAGCACAATGTTTTTCTGGTTTTTCTATGTTTATGTATGTATGTATGTATGTATGTATGTATGTATGTATGTATGTATTATTTTATTTGCTACAGCAAACACATTGGGAATTAGACTGAAAGAGTAAATTTAATAAATAATTAAAGTTTTAGGCACAGTGAAAATGAATCCTAATCACCCGTTTTGTATATTGAATTACTTTGGGAAATTATAGTTTTAAAGTGTTATTCATGCTAAAATAAACTTTAATCAAACATACAAATTGCATTATAAATGCTTTCGGAATAGAAACACACAATGTCCGATTTAACCTTTAAATGTTATTATGTTATATGCCTTAAAAGGTACAGTAGAAATTGAGAATAAGAATCATTTAAGAAATAATTGAACGAAGTCATGTTTCCCTTGTACCGAATAGCTTACAGCTTTTTTGTGCGGGTTTATTCAAGCATGAAAATCACTCGAGTCCGTCCGATAGCCGTGTCAGATAACAGTTTCAAAAATGACAATACAAATAATTAAATACCCCCTGGGTCTAGTAAGCGATTGCAATGACCTTTTATCAAAGAGGCTTAAAGGTAAAAATAAAAAAGTCACTACTGTTTGTAATAAATTATGAATATATTTGACTTCCATTTGCCTTTGGGGCCTTAAAATATCAAACTGGCTGAGTCTATTAGTTATAGTTTAACAAAATTGTCTCCTGGCTGCACCCTGTGAGCTATATCAAACTATTTTAACAAATTCCCCTTAAAATTGGAATACTGTATAATTCAAGACCATTTCATTATTCAAAAATAAAAATTGTTACTTTTACATATTCATCAGATTCTCTAGAACAGCAGCTCTGGTAGTTGTGGTCAAGCCCAGGTTTTAATTAACATGTTTTTTGTTCCTATAGCAAAATCCTTGTCTCAGACCCTCCAGATTAATAAAGAATATATGTAATTGTGGTAAAAATTAAGTTTTCTGTATTTTTGTGTCAGCTGTTTGCAACAG
Organism: Silurus meridionalis; assembly: GCF_014805685.1. Taxonomy (NCBI): domain Eukaryota; kingdom Metazoa; phylum Chordata; class Actinopteri; order Siluriformes; family Siluridae; genus Silurus; species Silurus meridionalis. The sequence continues at coordinate 22,692,481 of NC_060891.1, read as the reverse complement.
AAGTAAAGTTGTAACTTTAAATTGAAGTCTTAAAGTCTTGAAAAAGAGAAGCCAGTGTGGGAAAGAGCTGTTGTAACATTAGTGATATGAACTAGCCTGCCTTGTGGAGGTTTAACAACAATTCTATTAAAAATAATGAATATAAACAGAAGTAAGGCATGTCAAGAACATTATTAAAAAAATAACTCCTTAATCATTTAATTGTATTTTTTGCCAAATTTCTGAAACATAAAATAAAAAAATGCTTAATGATTTTTTTTGGAATATAACGTCAGGTTAACTTCAGGGCATAATACAGTACACAACCATGAATAGTTTTCAATAACAGGATCATTATTTTACTTCTTACCTAATGCATGGATTTAGAGATTAAATAAAAGGAATTCTCTCCACTCCAGCAAGGCCACATCAATGCTGCCCCTGCACTCTGACCCCTGATTTTTAACAAGCTGGAATTTACAAAAAAAAAAAAAAGATCACTGCACTGTTATGTATATGTAAAGACAAAAGCCTTTCTTCTTTCCTCTTCTTGAACATGGTAATAGTTTTCCCTCACGGCTAAACAGCAACCCAGACTGACTCTGTCTCTTTGCATTCGAGTACTTTAGTCTTTTCTATTCTTAATGTGTAGGATTGTCTATTGCAATATTGTTTCTATGTCCAATGCACCCAATGCAATAAGAATTCTAATAACGCAACATTTCACCCCCCTGCCATCTGCTGTAAACATACATAGCTGAATCTCTTTTATTAACTTTTACATTTTTGTCCAGATGCACGTTAAAGGTGTAAGCATATTTACTGCTCTTGCTGTGTTTACAAGACACAGAAGGACATTAGCGAGAAATTAGCATCACAGTCAGTGAGCTTTGTGTCCTATACTTACCAGATGTGCTCTTCATTAAGGCCTGCACTGTCACACCGAATCCAATGAAAATGGAGGAAAAAAGAGACACGAGGTAGCAGGGTCTCACAAATCCATCTGCTACTTCAACAATTAAAAGCAAACTACTGTATGGTTGACTCAGTTAACCAAATTTCCAGAACCATTTTTACTTTACACCATAGTCTAGGAATAAGGACAAGACAGGAAAGAGAGTTTACTATCTGGTAACATGGTGTACCACAAAAACTCATTTGAGGACCAGAGTAAATCACTGAGGAGTCACAAATGCACTACTATTTTTCTATAAATGTGATTGATTTAGCTTTGAGTGCCTGGGTGCTCACATCAGCTCTGACCTTTCCTGGAATTTCAATTTAGGAGACTACAGAAAACTCAACTTGCTCTTCAGATCATGGTGACCTTCTTCCACTATACACAAAAAAGCATCCCTACGAATTGCATCACAGTTTGGTACAATAACTGCACAGTGTACACAAACCATGTACTTAAGTAAAAGTAGAGATACAGTAGGTAAAATATTACTCCAATAAAAGTGCTCCCTTTAAATGTTCACTGGAGTAAAACTACTTGCCTTTAAATGTACTTAAGTATCCAAAGTACCATGATAAATTACGGCTATAATGTTCCTATTATCATTTTTGTCACAAGATTCTTTGCCTTATCAACTCAGTTTCTGTGAAAAGACTCTGTTACTGTTAGCAGACCAATCTGTCTGTAGAATGATATTAATGAGTCAAACACTAATTGATATCTATCATATTATCATGAGCCTAAAACCTTCTTTTTTAACTACTACAAAAATAATTGCACAAATAACCCATGGGTGTGTGGGAAGTCAGAATCAGGAGATTCTTCCAGCCTTTTTTTCTCTCAAAATGTTCTTCTTGCTGTTGAATTGATGCTGAACTGTATGTTGGTGATAATTCAAGACCACTAATAAAAACAAGTTCAAAACAGACCGTGCGCTTTATCCTGATTGGTGGATTGCTGCATGTTTGACCAGTGATGTTTTTATCCACTCATAAATAAAAAGGAACAGCTGATCACACAAAATGAAGTTGATTAAAAAGTAAAAAATTTAACTTTAAAATGTAGTGAAGTTAAAGTCCCCTCAAATGGAAATACTTCAGTAAAGTAAAGATAGTATGGCTTTACTTTAATTCGGTACTGTCCATTACTGGTGTTCACACAGAAGGCACTACAGCGGTTAGTGAAACCCACCTTGCACATTACTGGAACACGGTCATCCAACATTATTAACATTTACTATAAGCGTTGCATGCAGAGATATTAGCAAGGACCACCACCAATCCCCACTATGGACTGTTTGTACGTCATCCATCAGGAAAATGCTACAGAAACTTGCACTGCCACACCAAAATGCAAAACTCACACATTACTCAAACTGCCAGCCTTTGCACAATAACTAAAAACAAGACTTTAAAGCAAATATCTTTTTTATTATTTTTTTTTTACACCACTATTTGCACACCTGTATTTACTGTATGTCATACTTGTATGAAAAACCACGTCATGCCTTATAATGCCATTTAAACTTCTAATATCCATTTTATGGTTTACTTTTACCTGTCCAGTATAACAAAACATAACTATAACCTTACTGTAACATTTAATCTAATTGTTATTTGCAATAGCGATTATATGCTAACTATAAAAAAAAATTATATATAAAGTTTTATATATAAAACTGCTTGCCCAGCAGTGATACTCATGACCTTCTGATCTAAAGTCGAATGCCTTAACTACTGAGCTACCACCTCCCCTCACTGTACTGTCCAGTGATTTGTAATTCATACACTGACAAAGACTTAAACAAAACCAACTTGTATATTTGTTTTGAAGACATGACTGTCATTAAGAAAGTTACTTAATGAGAAGTTAATACAGCATCCGACTGAAAATCTTTCAGCAAGTTTAATGGTAAGCAAAGAAGCAAGACGGCGGGGGGAAGCGTTTCAGGTGTGATTCCAAAGAGCTCATCTTCAACTGTGTGATGAATTGCAAAGAAGTACATGAATGGCAAAATGTCATGGGTAAAGTTGGTGGATTAGGTTTTAACACAAGAATTAGAGCTGCAGCTGAATACTAATACACTGAACATATAAATACAAATCCTCGAAATACAGATATTATTATATAGAAGGTACGCTATTTTTTATAATTATTATTATTATTTTTTGTTCAAAGCTTCCCAGAAAGTTTCACAATACATCAGCCTATGAAATATGTTTATATGTGCTCATATGTGAAATATGAACAGTTTGATGCTAATGGCTAGTTTGATAATTCAAACTAGCCATTAGAGTACGTTGGAATTAGCTAAGGCTATCTTATAACAAATGCAATTTTAATATCTGAAATGTTAGCTATGTTTTGTATGTATTGTATAAAGTTATCACACATGCTAACATATTGGATATTAAGAATTAGCTAGGACTAACTATTAGCCGCCTTAATTTTAATATTGTATGTGCTACTTAGCTAGTGGCATTCAGTGGGTGCATTCTCATGCTAGCTAACTTATAAGAGATAGTTATTATGGACAAATTTGGTGATGTATATCAATGCGGTGTGCAGAAAAGTTTTTCTTTTGAAATATAGTGTGTAAAAGGCAAAAGTTTAATATGAAAGAAAAAACTAAAGTGAAGTATCGATAGAAAAAACAATTAAGATTCAAGCATAGTAACTGTAATTGTACTTCTTTGTTGCTTTTTTGTCTCTACGGGGTATTTATTCAATATTTTAGCATCATACACTTTCTTAAAGCTTTGTGCTTTCATCCAACAAGCATTTCGGATAATTAGCATGTATTCAGCCCAAGACAAAGCAAACCTAGGCACATTCACTGTGGTCTGTTTGTACTGAGATTACTTACGGTGGCTATTTATTTGTTCATTTATTTTATTTATTTATTTTCTATGAGGAAAACGGTATAACTTACAGATAAAGAAAGCCTATTGCAAACTAAGCAGCTATTTAAACTGCAAATACAGAAATAAAGAAAGAAAAAAAATATCAAAATTCTGTTATCTGTGAATGACTGATGACTTTTTTATAACCATAATTAAAAACCACTGTTTATTTTTCAGAAAAGCTTGACCTAAGATATAGTGCCTCTCAAAACATGCATGTTCCTTTTGTTTATATACAGTATATAAACAAATATATACACTATATTGCCAAAGGTATTCACTCACCCATCCAAATAATTGTATTCAGGTGTTTTAATCAATTTCATGGTTACAGGTGTATAAAATCAAGCACCAGGGCATGCAGACCACTACTACAAACATTTGTGAAAGAATGGGTCGCTCTCAGACGCTCAGTGAATTCCAGCTTGGTACCGTGATCGGATGCCACCTGTGCGATAAGTCCAGTTTGTGAAATTTGCTGAGACTCATAGTGCACAGAGGTCGCCAACTTTCTGCAGAGGTATTAGCTACAGACCTTCAAAATCTTCAGATTAGCTGAAGAACAGTACATAGAGAAATTTATGGAATGGGTTTCCATGGTTGAGCAGCTGCATCCAAGCCTTACCTCACCAAGTGCAATGCTAAGCTTTGGATGCAGTGGTGTAAAGCATGTCGCCACTGGACTCTAAAGCAGTGGAGATGTGTTGAATCACGCTTCACTGTCTGGCATTCTGATGGACGAGTCTGGGTTTTGCAGTTGCCAGGAAAACGGTACTTGTCTGACTGCATTGTGCCAAGTTTAAAGTTTGGTGGAGGGGTTGGGTTTGGAGTTGGGCTTGGCCCCTTAGTTCCAGTGAAAGGCACTCTTAATGCTTCAGCATACCAAGACATTTGGGACAATTTCATGCTCCCAAATTTGTGGGAACAGTTTGGGGTAACCTGTCCCTGTTCCAACATGACTGCACACAAGGGAACAAAGCAAGGTCCATAAAAACATGGATATGTGAGTTTGGTGTGGAAGAACTTGACAGGCCTGCAGAGTCCTGACCTCAACCCGATAGAACATCTTTGGGATGAATTAGAGCAGAGACTGTGATCCAGGCCTTCTCATCCAGCATCGGGGTCTGCAAAGGGTGGTCCAACATTATATTAAACCCTATGGTTTAATAATAGGATGTTACTCAAATTTATTTGCATGTGAACACAGACCAGCGAATACTTTTGGCAATATAGTGTAAGTGTAAATGTAATTAACATAAAAATGTTAAACTTTATATTTTATTGTAAAAATACTCCCTTAGCATGAATCACAGCTTTATATGCTCTCTGCATCCGGACAGTTTGTTTCTCCAAACATTTAGCTGAAATACTTTGCCATGCCTCTTGTAAAACTTGCCAAAGGTGTTCTTCACTAGTTGAAGATTTTTTCTGACCTGATCCAGTTCATCCCAGAGCAGTTTAATAGTATTTAGGTGCTGTGACTGGGCAGGTCATTCCATGGTAAATCACACTTCAGTTGACTGTTTTGTACGTCGCTCTGGACAAGGGCGGCTGCTAAATGCTGCAAATGTAAATGTAAATGTTTGCTCTCTAAATAACGAGTACAGAGTTTGGACATATATTTTGAGCTATTGACTTGTTGCAAAATTGGTTTCTGATTAGCTACAGTTCAGATGGCATTGCATGGAGTTGAAGTATGGAATGGTAGCCATGTTGGTTCTACCCTTCTCTGCTCCAAAACAACCCCAATCCATTAAACTTCCTCCTCTGTGTTTAACTGTGGCTGTAAGACAGTCTGCAAACATCTTTTCTCCTTTTCTACATCTAACAAGTTATGTTGTTGGTGCCACACGTGTCAAGTCAGGGCTCATCTGTCCAATTAACTTTCTTCCAATCATTAATTGTCCAACATTTTTGTGTTTTTGCCTGTTACCAAGTTGCATAAAAACAAAATGAACATGCATGTGTTTCAAAAACCATAAAAAGACTAGATGTTTCCAAACTTTGACGGTCACTGTAAGGCTAAAAGTAACATTTTGTGTAGAATTAACTGTGAGCTCATGCTGAGAGCATTTTTTTTTCTCTTGATAGACCCTTGCACTGAGCGGCTGAGTGGTTGCATAAGGCTTCTTTTCTGCTCATTTAAGAAAAAAAAAATTGAAATAGATTTCTTTACATGAAATGATTTGAACTTTTAGTGATTTGATGCAGGCCTTTCTTTACATGACAGGAGCTTTTAGGTCCAGACTTACTTTCTACACTTTTATCCCGACATTTTGTTATAAACTTAATCGCAATTATTGAACAAGTTTCAGAAGTTATTTAAGCAATATCGCAAAAGTGTGGTTATATCGGTTACAGTGAATATCGACCGGATTTTAATATCAACTATCATTTTGATGAAGCAATCTTTTTATCAAAATGTGCAGTGTTATTTATGTCTGTACTTCTGAGAGTCAGTAATGGCTGGAACCAAAATCCTTGTGTGTGTCAACACACTTGGCTTATAAACTTGATTCTCTTTGGTTTTGCTCAGTTAGCAGAAACACTGTACATCCCAAAAAAGCTATGCTCATTTTATAGTCTTTTAGCTAGTTATCATTGATTGATATACTTCTGTTGAAGGACCCAGAAATTGAAAGCTTTTCTTCTTTATCTTATGACCTTTTGAATTTTAGGTCAGAAGTTATATTTTAGAAAATCCTACAAGTGCTGCTCAGCTGTCTTTAATAAATGCTAACCAGGCAAATCCAAAATGGAAAGCAATCAGAAAAAACATGGCTTGGTATTGACGTGTAAAAGTAAAGGGACTGAGTGAGTACTTTGTCATTTGTTCTTGAACCAATGTCTCTTTATAAAGTGTGTGTGTGTAAGAAAGAGAGAGAGAGAGAGAGAGAGAGAGAGAGAGAGAGAGAGAGAAAATAGAGAGAAAATAGAGAGAGCTTACATGTTCTCAGTCAGTAGCTGGGTGAAGGAGAACACTGTAGAGTGTGCTGCAAATGTGGTCTGTGTTGCCAATGTTTGATAACCACTGTGTTTAGTGGAAAATTGAGTTGTCCATTTGCTGTGATCTGATGGCCATGTCCGCAGACAATGTCTCTAACTCACTCAAACTAGGAAGTGGAATTTTGTGTAGCAAGCACAGGTTGATATAAACAGAGAAATGTCCCAGAAGTCTTACTATCTGCCAGATCATCTTGCCAAATGCCTACCATGTACGTGCCTGGATCTGTTCTACAGGGGATGAAACTTTGTTCTTCTAAAAGATATTCCCTCTGTTGATATATTGATGATGGGACTGTCCTACATCTCTCATAGGTATTTTACTGGGTTACAATCTGTTGAAGTCTCTAACAAGTGAAGTATGTATGTAAGATATGAAGTATGTATGATATTCAAATGTTTTTATATTCACCATATAGGAAATTTGCGAAAAAAATATATCAGTGACCTTTATTGAGAAACATGAAGCTGGCCTTTTTGTTTTTAAATTTTTGACAAATTAGGCTTCAGCCGGTTTACTAATAAAAGTCAGGACAGTTATGTAGGTGGGAGTCGGTTTGTTTGCTTCTCAGTTTACACTTGTTTAACTTAATAATATCAAACGTTCAAACCACCTCATGCCATAATTTTGGATGGGGGAGAGAACAGAAATACCCAGACAGACACAAGGAAAACACAGGAAGCTCCCAGAGATCAGGATCAAGCCAAATATTTCTGCTGCAAACAAATAAAATAAATCTGCAACAAATATTCACCAAGTTAAAAAAAAACGGTTTAGTGAATAAGTTAATAAAATAGGTTTGAAACTTTTTCTATTTTGAATTAATGGGTGACGTTACATTGTTGCATCATCAACATGAATTAAATCCTCATTAGAATATTTGAAAACCAAACTAACTAAAAATTCAATAGTCTTTATTTTAACTTTATTAAAAAGGAATATAAATGTGAATATATGAATAAATATGAATGTATCTGGGTGCAATTACCACCTCACAACTTTTCATAAAAGCCCGGTGTCATTAGCTTTCTACTCAGTGTAACTAGGGATCTAGCATTTCAATCTCTATCACTAGAACGATTTTTAGAAAATCCCAGTTTTATATAACTCTTCTTTAAGGTCAGATTATTTCTTTGGGGCTATAACTACTGTGCTTACCTGCAAATCTGAAGATAAAGATATCCACACACTGACATTCACATATGTGTGTATATTCTTTGCAGCTTTAGAGCTTAAATTTAGTGTGCAGTTTGGTTTTAAAATGTCGATAAAAACATGAGACTGCCAACATCTCTAATATCATGCCACTTTCTTATATACTGTGTGTGTATATATATATATATATATATATATATATATATATATATATATATATATATATATATATATATATATATTCTTCTTCTTCGGCTGCTCCCATTAGGGGTCGCCACAGCGGATCATCCGTCTCCATACCACCCTGTCCTCTACATCTGCCTCTTTCACACCAACTACCTGCATGTCTTCCCTCACCACATCCATGAACCTTCTCCTTGGCCTTCCTTTTTTCCTCCTACCTGGTGGCTCCATCCTCAGCATTCTTCTACCAATATAATTCATGTCCCTCCTTTGCACATGTCCAAACCATCTCAATCTCGCTTCCCTCACCTTGTCACCAAAACATCCTACATGCTGTCCCTCTAATAAACTCATTTCTAATCTTGTCCATCCTCGTCACTCCCAACGAAAACCTTAACATCTTCAGCTCTGCTACCTCCAGCTCCATCTCCTGTCTTTTACTCAATGCCACTGTCTCTAATCCATACAACATCGCAGGTCTCACCACAGTCCTATAAACTTTCCCTTTCATTCTTGCAGATACCCTACTATCACAAATCACTCCTGTCACTCTTCTCCACCCACTCCACCCTGCCTGCACTCTTTTCTTTACTTCTCTAACACACTCTCCATTACTTTGCACTGTTGACCCCAGGTACCTGAACTCCTCCACCTTTTCCAGCTCTTCTCCCTGCAACCGCATCACTCCACTGCCCTCCCTCTCATTCACACACATGTACTCTGTCTTACTCCTACTGACTCTCATTCCCCTTCTCTCCAACGCATAGCTCCACCTCTCCAGGCTCTTCTCAACCTGCTCCCTACTCTCATCACAAATCACAATATCATCCGCAAACATCATAGTCCAGGAAGACTCCTGTCTGACCTCGTCCGTCAACCTGTCCATCACCACTGCAAACAGGAAAGGGCTCAGGGCCGATCCTTGATGCAGTCCAACCTTCACCCTGAACCAGTCTGTCGTACCTACTGCACACTTCACTGCCGTCACACTGTCCTCATACATGTCCTGCACCACCCTCACATACTTCTCTGACACACCTGACTTCCTCATACAATACCACAACTCCTCTCTTGGCACTCTGTCGTACGCTTTCTCTAAATCCACAAATACACAATGCAATTCCTTCTGTCCTTCTCTATACTTCTCCATCAACATCCTCAAAGCAAATAAGGCATCTGTGGTGCTCTTCCTCGGCATGAAACCATACTGTTGCTCACAGATGGTCACCTCTTCTCTCAGCCTGGCTTCCACTACTCTTTCCCATAACTTCATGGTGTGACTGATCAACTTAATTCCCCTGTAGTTACTGCAAGACTGCACATCTCCTTTATGCTTAAAGATCGGTACCAGCACACTTCTTCTCCATTCCTCAGGCATCTTCTCACCTTCCAAAATCCTGTTAAACAATCTGGTCAAAAACTCCACTGCCATCTCTCCTAAACATCTCACGCTTCTACCGGTATGTCATCTGGTCCAACCGACTTTCCACTCTTCATCCTCTTAATCGCTGCTCTCACTTCCTCCTTACTAATCCTATCTACATCCTGCTTCACCAACTCCACATCATCCAACCTTCTCTCTCTCTGATTTTCCTCATTCATCAGCTGCTCAAAATACTCCCTCCACCTTCTCAACACACTCTCCTCACTAGTCAACACATTTCCTCTCCATCCTTTACTGCTCTAACTTGCAGTACATCCTTCCCAGCTCGGTCCCTCTGCCTGGCCAATCGGTATAAATCCTTTTCTCCTTCCTTGGTGTCCAGCCTCTCATACAGCTCCTCATATGCCTTTTCCTTGGCTTTCGCCACATCCTCTTTACCTGCTGCCGCATCTCCTTGTACTCCTGCCTACTTTTCTCATCACTCTGTCTATCCCACTTCTGTTTTGCCAACCTCTTTCTCCTTATGCTCTCCTGCACTTCCTCATTCCACCACCACGTCTCCTTGTCTTGCTTTCTATTTCCAGATGTCACACCAAGTACTTTTCTAGCTGCCTCCCTCATCACTCCTGCAGTAGCTGCCCAACACCTCTTCAACACCACCGAGCCTCTGTCTGACCTCTTCCCTGAACCTCACACTACACTCTTCCTCCTTCAGTTTCCACCATCTTATTCTTCTTTCAGTCCTCACTCTCCTCCTCTTCTTCTTCGCCTCCAAAACCATCCTACAGACCACCATCTGATGCTGTCTAGCTACACTGTCCCCTGCCAACACCTTACAGTCTCCAATCTCCTTCAGGTTGCATCTCCTGCATAGCACATAGTCCACCTGTGTGCACCTTCCTCCACTCTTATACGTCACCCTATGATCCTCCTTCTTCTTAAAATAAGTGTTCACCACTGCCATTTCCATCCTTTTAGCAAAATCTACCACCATTTGCCCTTCCACATTCCTCTCCTTAAAACCATACCTACCCATCACCTCCTCATCACCTCTGTTCCTTCACCTACATGCCCATTAAAGTCTGCCCCAATCACCAATCGTTCTTTCCTAGGTACACCATCTACCACTTCATCTAATTCACTCCAGAATCTTTCCTTCTCCTCCATCTCACAGCCAACTTGTGGAGCATAGGCACTGATGACATTTATCATCATCCTTCAACTTCCACCTTCACGATCATCACCCTATCAGAAACTCTCTTCACCTCCACTACACTCTTACTGTACTCTTCCTTCAGAATCACCCCTACACCATTTCTCTTTCCATCCACACCATGATAAAACAGTTTAAATCCACCTCCAATGTTCCTGGCCTTACTCCCTTTCCACTTGGTCTCCTGAACACACAGCATATCTACCTTTCTCCTCTCCATCATATCAGCTACCTCTCTCCCTTTACCGTCATAGTACCAACATTTAAAGTACCAACCCGAACCTCCACTCTCCTACACTGCTCCTTTCCTGCCGTCTCTGTAGGCGTCTTCCTCCTCTCCTTCTCCTCCTTGACCAACAGTAGCCCAATTTCCACGGTTGTTGGCTAACGATACCTGTGGCGGTCGTTGTTAACCCGGGCCTCGACCGATCCGGTATGAAATTGTCATTTGTGATCCGCATATTTGATTTGGCACATGTTTTACGCTGGATGCCCTTCCTAACGCAACCCTCCCCATTTACCGGGCTTGGGACCGGCACTAAGAGTGCACTGGCTTGTGCATCCATAATGGCTGGGTTATATATATATATATATATATATATATATATATATATATATATATATATATATATATATATATATATATATATATATATATATATATATATATATATATATATATATATATATGTGTGTATATATATATATATATATATATATATATATATATATATATATATAACTTTCTTATATAAAATGTTAATGCTCTATGGATCAGGACTGTTTAGGCAGCAAAAGAGGGGGACCTCAAGTACTAGGAAGTGATTATTGGGTATTGGAAGACCTTGGAGTGGAGAATCTTTAGTAAATTGCAATAGAGCTCTAACCTTAATCGTACTAAACACCTTTGGCATGTATTAGAATACTGACTGCACCCCAGGTCTCCTCATTCTAAATCATTACCTTAGTGGAGTTACCAGATTAAATGTGGAATGGGACGTTCAAAACTAAATACAGTACAAATCTAATGGTCATGTGTTCACAAGTTTTGGATGGATGGATGGATGGATGGATGGATGGATGGATGGATGGATGGATGGATGGATAGATAGATAGATAGATAGATAGATAGATAGATAGATAGATAGATAGATAGATAGATAGATAGATAGATAGATAGATAGATAGATAGATTTTCCACCAATACTGCAAACTGGTGCTCTGTTTTTTGTTTCCCATAATTAGCATACTGATCTGCTTACATCGTGCCTTCATGGCCACTTAAACCTTAATGACTGATGTACCTGAAGCCTTTCATACTCCACACCCAAGCATTCAGGCTTGTTGGCATAATTATCGCTCATACACTATTTTTTATCTTCCTTATTCCCGCTTATTTACTTTACTAATATCCAAAATGCTTTTATGTTGAAGTTTTTCTTTTGTTCTATTGCAATTTTTTTCTCAAAGCATCCGTCCCTCTTCATAATGTGATAATTAGATCAGGATTAATCCTCCTCTATCACTTGCTTCTGCAGACAAATTTACAGACATGTTTTAGATCTGTGAGCTATGAGTCACTAGGAGATTTATAATCATCTAAAATAAAAGCAGAACAGACATTGCTCTAGTTTGTATCATAACACTTAATATCTTTTGTGCAAATGATTCCTGAGTAAACATTTCCAATTTAATTAACTTTTAATTTCGGGTTAGGAAAAACATCTGTAGGTTACTTATGTAACCATAGTTCCCTGAGGGAATGTGACGCTGCGTTGTAGCGCTTTGGGAACACCTCTGTGTTGTCCACGCTCTTAATCACGTGTGTAATCTGTCCAGTGGAAGGCGCGGCCTCACCGGTAGGGTGACGTCACGACCAGGAAGCTATAAAAAGCACATGGAGTGAAGCCAGGGTGCCAGCTCTACGCTGGCAGTGTGGCATAGAGATGCAGCATCTCGTTCCCTCAGGGAACTAAGGTTACATATGAAACATAGAGATATTACTTTTCAGGAGCTCGAGCTGCGTCGCAACGCTTTCGGAACGAGAGTCCAATCATGTCAGACTGAGCAGTCCCTGACCAGAGTGTATATGCACAGCTAGATCTAAAGGACCGGAGGGGCTAGGAGTGGCATTGAGATCACGGTTATAGAACCTGACAAAGGTCAGCAGGGTGGACCAGCCTGGAGCATTGCAGATGTCTTGGAGGGACACTCCAGAGGACCAAGCCTATGAGCCTATGAGCGGGGAGACCAGAGAACTTATAAGAAGATGCAATAACATCTATGATCCATCTGCTCACGGTCTGCTTGTTAGCAGAAATGCCTCTCCTCTGAGGGCCATAGCAGACAAACAGCTAATCTGATTTTTTTCCTCCAGGGGACTCATCCTGTGGACCTAGGTGTCCAGTGCTCATGCAGGGCACAGTTCAGCTTTTCCTGGTCTGGGGCCTGAATAGGAGCAAGGTAGAATGCCTGTAGCCTAACAGGTCGTGGGACGTCCGATCACACCTTGGGGATGTAACTGGTTCTAGGGTACAAAAAGCTAATAGCCAATTAGAACACAGTCTTGTGAGGTGCCTCCAAGATGCCTCGGCCAAAGGCTTGAAGCACAACAGCCAGGTCCCACCCAGGAACTTTGGGTTGCACTGGAGGGCCTCAGCCTCTGGGTGCTTCATTGCATCATTTAAGGGTCCAAGGCAGTGAACTCAATCCAAACGGTGGTGCACATGCTATACATTGAACAGGCGCAATCTTGTGGCATACGACCTTCTCATGGAGGGAGCTCTGGAGTGGAAAATGGTCTCTACCACCTCGGCCCTCAGGGGCCACAGCCACAGCCTCCACAACTCTGGGCAGGGGTAAACTATCGCGCCCCCTGCTTGAGAGAGGAGATGCCTCTTTAGAGGGTGCTAAAGGAGGGCTACCAGGTCTGCAAACCAAGGTCTTCCTTGGGGAGCTTCCCCATGGCCCACAGGAGGATCTGGCGTGCCAGCCTGTACTGAGGGCACAAGCACAGCACGTGGGGATCTCTGAGGTCCGGTAGGAAACGCTTCCCATAGACGTTGGGCGGAGTGGTCGCTCATGGCTAATATCAACTAATCATCGATATAACTGAGGATGCAAATGCCCTGAAGTCTCAGGGGGACCAGAGCAGCATCCACACAGTTAGTAAAGGTGCAGGGAGAGAGGGGAAGGCCAAACGGAAGAACCCGGCACTGTTAAGCTTCGCCCCCGAAAGCAAACCTCAGGAGTTGTAAAAAGGAAGAATGGATACATGAAAGTATGCATCCTTTAGATCTACCGTGACAAACCAGTCCTTAGATATGATCTGAAGCACAACCTGCTTGAAGGTCTCATTCCTTTTGAGGGAACTATGAAGTACCAGTTGTAGAATTGGCTGTAAACTTTCTGTCTGATAGAGGGACCACCTTGATGCCTTACTTCCTCAGGAGAGTGTCTACTTCTTGTTCCAAAACCAGAGCCTGCTCGGATCCCACCAGAGTGGGACAAACCCCGTCAAAGTGGGGCGGACGAGACCCGAACTGAATCAAATATCCTCTGTCTACAGTGCGCAGAACCCACTGAGACATGTCTGCCAGGTAGTCCTTAAGGGTGTCAGTCTCTCAAGACTGACCTCTGGTATGCCTAGCGCTGGGGCTACGCCCTGATGTGGCCCTAGGATACCGGGTGGAAACTGTGGAGGATGCTCGCTGGAGCTGGCCATGCCCTGAAAAAAATTCCGGGCCAGGGTGCTTTTTTAGCTTCCTGGTCGTGACGCCACCCTGCCGGTGACGCCACGCCTTCCATTGGACAGATTACACACGTGATTCAGAGCGTGGACAACGCAAAAGCATTCCCAAAGCGTTGCACCGCAGCTTAAGTTCCTGAAAGGAAAATTAAGGCATTGTTCACATTTGTAATATCAAAAATGAACCAATAAATAATTTAATGCAGCATAAAGGGGCCCTGTTTTCTAAAATTTTATTATTTTTATAATTACATTTTTACTTCAAAGGCATAAAAAGTATGAAGGATTTAGATAATTACTCAGCTGACATGAATGACAGTGATGCCAAATAAATCTACTGTGTGAAAAATCAGTTTCAGCATTATTGGGTTTGCTCTTAGTGTTGACTTCACAGTCACACATATACTCCTAGGCAAGAATATGACAAAAAAAAATTTAAAAACCTTTTAGTGGTCTTAATAACAATCATTATTTAGAGAATGAGCAAGAATAAAACATACCGTATTTTCCGGACTATAAGCAACTAACCTGGGTTTTTTTCTGATTTTACAAACTTCAAGCCAAAAAACTGAGCCCCATTACATTAGACCAATGAAATTGCCAAACGGGATAAGGTGAACCAATGAAACTTTTATATTAAATCAGATGTGCTCCCACTAAATCAGGCCGCACCACATCATAAATATGGATAAGGTTCCTCTGACGTTTGACCTGCCGCTCACTCGGACTGTCTACAGGAAATGCGAATCATTCGTCACGCTGAAAACAACTGGGCATGAAAAAATGCACCTCACCTGTGTTCTGAGCTGCACGGCATCGGGAGAAAAGCTTCACCGGTGGTGATTTTTAAACGCACGACGATGCCAAAAAAACTCCTGAGAGAAATTGTTGTGAAAGGAAGGAGGAAGACAGTGAGCAATGACTTTCTTGGTAGGCTACTGTTTAAATACAAGCCGTGTAACAGACACTGTCTTTCGTTAAAGCCTGTGTAAAGTTCATTAGTTTCAGTGTAGACACCTGCAGCTTATAGTCAGGTGCAGCTTATTTATGTTCAAAATAAAAATCTTTGTCAAATTCAGTGGGTGTGGCTTATATTTGGGTGCACTTAATAGTTCGGAAATTACGGTATACACTTTTGAGACCCCCTGTTTACTTGCTTAATTTTACAGTTAACTGTCTATGGGGAAAAAAAAATAATTTACTTATATACTCTTACTTTATGCAACAGTCAAATCATGAAAATTATAAAAAATATTTGATGTAAAATATATATACACAAAAAAAGCTAACACATACTATATGGACAAAAGTACCATAGCCATTAGCGCTTTTTACACATCCTTTTCCACGTTTAGTTCCCATTTGCTGTTATAATATCCTCCACTGTTGTGGGAAGTTGTTTTTCCAGATTTTGGAGTGTGGTTGTGGAGATTTGGGCTCATTCAGCCACAAGAGTGTTAGTGAAGCTGAGGATATAAACAATGCTCATGAAGCTAACGTTTTGCACAGGGGCACTGTCATGCTGTATTAGATTCGGGTCTCGTAGCTCAACTAAAGGGGACATTTTTGTCCATATAGTGTATCCATGTGTACAAAGATTAGTCTTTATTTTAACTTATCTTTTCCTGACTCACGATTTGTTGATAAGGCAATAAATTAATATTTCATTTAAAATGCGTTATCTGTTGTAAATGCCAAAAAAGAAAATTTTGGACAATATACATTTGACATTTTTGACATAAGATACGGGCATTGCTATACCTCATAAAAAATACATAAATAAATGCTCACAGAATTAATAAATTTTAAATATGTACATCGGTCCTATGTGATCAAACTGAGTTGCACAAACACAATTTTTTTTTTTTACACTCAACATGATTTCATCATGTATTTCCAAACCACTGAATAAATCAAACCCCACACTCTGACATGATCTAAATATTAAACCCAGGTGACTGACATTCTGCACACATCCACATTAATGCAGCACAATTCTCACGTGTTCCTTCTGGATTTATTCAACACTTTGGTTATTTTCCCATCAGTCCCAACATGCCTGTGATATTTCCTAATGCAATTGGTTTACATGAATACCACATAAAAGGAGGAATTTATTATGCACATGCTACATAATTTCATACACTGATTTCAAATGTGTTTAAATTAAGGTTGGAGCAGTGATGTCATTTAAAGCACACAAACACAACAGCGGAGGCGGATGCAAGTGCTAGGTAATTTTTGTAATTATTATAATACACGAGCAAACCATCCAAAAACTGCATGAATAAACATAGATGTAAAAGAGGTGATGGTTGAGCAATCAACAGAACTGAGGCAAACAAAACAAAGGCCAAGAAACAAGGAAAGATGTAAAAAACTTACCACATATTTTTTTAGTTATCCCTGCTAAAAACCATATTTTTTTCTATTAAGCTGTAACTATAATAATAATAATAATAATAATAACAACAACAACTGCAATTTTATGTATTTTATTTTACTTCTTATATATAATTTTATTACAATTTTTATTTTATTCATTTATTCTTTTTATGCCATGGATCAGGCATAATAAGCATTTCATGCATTACATACTATGTCTTCGATAAATTACATTTAAAGAATAATTATAAATCCTAATTTCATTCTAAATTGCGTTTAATATTTCTAAACCAAGTTATTTTGAATTAATCTTTAACCTGAACTAGTTAGATATTCATTATCTGTAGTGTAGACAGAAATTAATTGAAATCCAGTTGCTCTATTACGCTGTTGGAGGTATTCTGATAGCATATTGT
Source organism: Silurus meridionalis (assembly GCF_014805685.1). Classification (NCBI taxonomy): domain Eukaryota; kingdom Metazoa; phylum Chordata; class Actinopteri; order Siluriformes; family Siluridae; genus Silurus; species Silurus meridionalis. The sequence continues at coordinate 22,675,153 of NC_060891.1, read as the reverse complement.
GGGGCCTTTTTAAAACAGATGCCAGGGTGAGGTCCAGGGGCAAAATTTGGCCCACAGTGACCATTGATTCACCTGCAATGCCATAAATGAGAAAAAGGAAAAAAGGGAGTGGTGATGCTATTGATAAAGATCTTTATTTTTTTTATTAACATATTTTTTTTAAGGCTACAACAGTGGTTAAGTGTCTGGGTTACTGATTGGAAGATCGGGGTTCAAGCCGGTATCACCAATCTCCCACTCTTGGGCCTTGGAGCAAGGCCCCAACCCTCTGTATAATTAATTATTAATTATAAAATGAAGTAGATTGTTAATACAGTACAGTACTTTATACATAAAATAGCTTTTTTGGGGTGGTGTCCATTTATTTCGTTTATAAACAGGGGATTACTGTATTTGCCTTCAAATGTACTTAAGTATCCAAAGTGTTATGATTTATTATGGCTATAATGTCCTATTATCCTTTTTGTTTCAAGACTCTTTGCTTAATCAACAGACTAATGTTATTCTTAGCACACCAACCTATTAATAGAATAATATTAATCACAGTTAAACACTGATATATATTTAAATTATCATGAGCCCAAAATCTTCTATTTACTTAACTAATGTGTCTCAGATATTGTGGCAAGTCAGAGTCAGGAGTTTCTTCCATCATTTACTTCTCTCGAAATGTTCTGCTTGCTGTTGATCTGATGTTGATCTGTATGTTGGTGATAAGTAGATTTCACCAAGCGGCAATCAAAACAAGTTTAAAACAGAGCCCGCCCTCTACACTGGTTTGTGGCTTGCTGTTCCAGCACTGGGACAACCGGCTGTCCTTCGCACCATATATTGAACAGACGACATTTTTCGGCATACAACCTTGGAGAATGATTTCTACCACCCCAGTTAAGAGACCAGAGGCTACAAGTGCTCCTTCAGAGGCCACAGCCACAGCCTCTACATCTTAGGGTGGGGGTGACGCAAAGCAAAAAAAAGGGTGTCAAAAGGGTGTCTGCTCCCTGGTTCAACCGCCCTGGGATGTAAACTGCCCTCAGTGAAATCAGCTTCCCTTGGGCTCACAGGAGGATCTGTTGCTGTCTCTCAGACTTCCCTGGTGGTTGATGTAAGAGACCACAGATGTGTTGTCCATACGGATTAGCACATTATGGACCCTTAGGTCCAAGAAGAAATGCTTCAATACTAGAAGCACAGCCAACATCTCCAGGCAGTTGATGTGCCGCAAGAGATGGGGCCCTTTCCATAAACCTTGGGCAAATGGGCCACTCAATACCACCCCCAAACTGTGAGGAAGGCATCCGTCATTAACGTTACGCGGCAACAAGAAGCCCCAACACGGTTCCCTCCACATGTTTAAGGCCTGTAAGGCACACTTAAATTACTCATTACTTCCTTAATGTGGGCGAGAACGTCATCTCGATGCCGGGTCGCCAAATGCTCTGATTAAGCTTATATAAATCAAATTATCAATATAATCAGAGGAGCCAAAGCATCATCCACACATTTTGTGGAAGTGCTGGGTTAGAGTGCAAGGCCAAATGGAAAGACACGATATTGGTGAACTACAGCCTCGAAAGCAAACCTCAAGAACGTCCTGTGTAAACGAAAGATGTGTATGTACACATCTTTAAGATCTATTATGATCAACCAGTCCTCGGAACTGATTTAAGACACAACTTTTTTCAGGGTAAGCATTTTGAACCTGAGTCTCATTAGTGAGCAGTTCAGCTGATGCAGCCCCCTATCCTTCTTGGGAACTAAGAATGTGACTCTCTGACAGTGGGAGGGAACACCTTCATGGCCTGCTTCCTTAATAGAGATTTTATTTCTTGTTCCACAACCAGAGCCTGCTCGGGCCCCACCAGAGTGAGGCACACCCCGTTGAACTGAATCGTGTAGCCTCTTTCTACAGTGCGCAGGACCAAAGGAGACACTGACTTCTGGTGTGCCTAGAGCAGCTTGAACGGTGCCCTGAAGCTGATCTAGTGAGCCCCCAAAATCCGCTACATTTTCAGACAGATGCTGAGGTATGCACTTGCCGGAGACCGCTGTGTCCTGAAACACCTGAAGACCAATCTCCTGAAGGCACTGAGGACTCTGTAGGCCACCATGTTAACGGTGTGGCTGAACAAGCCAGTCGGCACGACGGGGGCATCTAGGAGAACAGCTCTGTCCCTGTTGAAGAGTTCGGACAGGATCAGCAATAGGTGTCTCTCGGGAGCCACCAGGGCTGCCAAAGACCGGCCGATGGCCCTAGCTTTCTTCTAAGTGGCCTTAAGAGACAGGTCTGTAGCCCGACACATTTCTAAGCAGGTCAGCCTGGTAGGCATGCAAGACCGCCGTATTTGCCTTGCCCACCAAAGTCGAGGAAGTGACCACAGCTGCAGAAAGCGCTCATCTCATTTATTCAGAGGATGCTGCTCCTGAATCTCAGCTGGCCAAGCGATGTTAAGCTTAGAAATAGCAAGAGTTACTACCTCCAAGAGCTCCTGGAACTGGACTGGCTGCGGAGGCATGTCCACAGGTTTGTCCAATATGGCTCCCCCCTCATGTCCAATGAATGTGCATTTATAACTTCCTGGTCTTCCCAGCGCTTTTTAGTTGGACTGATTACACACGTGGTTCAGAGCGTGATAATTCAGAGATGTTCCCAATGCGTTGTTGTCGCATCTTGAGTTCCTGAAAGGGAATGATGATTCTCACGTGTGAGATTACGCTAAATTGACCTGTGTGTTGCTTGTTTGTTTAAGGAATGCCAAGAACCGAAGATAGAGAGAGAAAGAAAGCTGAGCTGAACTCTGTGTTCTTGTTTTCTCATGAGTCCCCTTTCCAACCCACACAAATAACTCCAAATTCCAAAACTAAGCTACAATAAGTTACTAATAAATGAAATAAGTTCTCTAGAGTTGAGCTTTTGACCGAACTCGGATGTATCCATGCTTTTGGAAGACATTAGTAGTCTCAGTGCATAACCTCTCTCAGCCATATGATTTCCTTTGGGTTCTTCAGTTTCCTTCCAGATCCCAAAACACGCTGGTAGGTGGCTTAGTGACTTTAAAGTGCCCCTGAAAAAGATTAATAATTGTGTTGATATGTGTGTGTGGGTGTGTGGGTGTGCGTGTGCTTCTGGTGCTTCCCAACCAGTGCAGCCTTCCTGGGACACGAGATTTCTGGATCCACTGCAACCCTAATCAGGATGAAGCATTTGCTGGAGATGAATGAATACTGATTACCAGGCATAAACCAAAAGAAAAGGAAGGAAAAAGGAAGTACGCAAGGAAGGAAATAGAGAGAAAAAAAGAAAGAATGACAAAAATAACACCAGGAGTAACACTAAAGCAAAGCAGAAAAGCATATCAATGCCGACATCTCCTTGCGAAGTCGAGCTAATATCAAAATAAAGTTCATGTGTGCAAGCAAAATGTCACACACAGAGAAATAAGATTCATTGGTCATGTTCCTCATGCAGTCTGGAATTGGCTTTTTCACATTTCCTGACCTTTTTTTTTGTCGAGCCTTTTGATTTCGTGGCGATATGAAGCTGTTTGCAAAATTCAGTCAAACTGCAGATCGCATTGTGTATATTTTTTTTCTGTCAGTTCTTGTTTCAGTAGAAAAAATTCATAAACCGTTGCCAAAGGGGATCTGAGACGTTTGAATGTCCAGGCTGGTTCGGGGGAGAAGAAAAAAATCTTGTCGGCAATCGTATCAAAATACTGTATAATGCAATACTGAATCCAGATTCCATGAAAAACATGAAAGATTAAATTTCACATAACTAAAATTATTTAATAGATTGGTTACAAATATGAATAAATTAAAAAAATAATAATCATGGACTTCAGGTTTAATCAAATGTGAGCAACATTAAAAAAATAACACTTTGCTTTAAGACTGGAGCAAAGAAATAAGCTGTTTGATATCTTGAATATTTTATTCAATAACTGATTATTGTGGACATTTCACTGTGAAGGTAAAGAGGAAAGTGCAGGGAGACATCTGTATATCAAATGAAAGTCTTTATTTTTGCCACATTTCTCTATTTGGTTTGGTTTTCAGCTTACACTTACTCATATACTGTAATACACACACACACACACACACACACACACACACACACAAACACTCAATACTGCATGTTTAGCTCTTGTCTCTCTACCTTTTATTTCCATCCTCTGAAACAGAGAACATTTGTCAGAAAATCTCAGCACAGGTTTATGACTCTTGCCACTCACTTTCTCCATCTCTGCTGTCCATTTCCAAATTCAGCCACACCCCTGTTTCCACAATCATGTCATATATCTTTTCATTGTCTCTGTGCTCTTACTTTGACAATAGCAACATAGTAAACCAACACTATATTGACTAAGTATTGGGACACCTGACTTTTTCAGCCATAGGTGGTTCTTCCATAAACTGTAATTAGTTGGAGGCACACAGTTGCATAGGATATCTTTGGATGCAGTAGCATTAACATTCCCTTTCACTTAATCTAGGAGACCCAAACCTGTTCCAGGATGACAATGCCCCTGTGCTGTATGAAGATATACTTTACATGGGTTGTAAAAGTAGATCTTGAGTGTCCTGCTATATAGCTCTGACTATAATTTTATTGATTTGAATTGAAACGCTGACTGCACCCCAGGCCTCCTCACTTCACCTACATCAGTACCTAAATTTATTAACACTGTTGTGCCCAAATTAGCACAAATCTCAACAACTAGACTCCACAATCGTATCTTCCCAGAAGGGTGGAGGTTATTATAACAACAAAATCAGGTGTTCACAAACCCTTGTTCATATGTGTGTTATTAGACACTGCTTTGTACAAAAGATTTGAGTTTCTCATGCATCATTTCTTCAGTTTAAAGCAAGTGCTCGGATGACTCCTGCGTTAAAATAATTCCCACTCAAAAATGCGAAGTATTTCAAATCTGCATTTTGTAAGGAAAAGCATTCACCTAAAACATTAAATATTGACATTGTACATTTTATTTAATAATAGTAACTTCAACAATGTTTCATTTTATGTCCTAACAGCAAGTTTCTGTAATCGGTTACTTAATACACATTATAACAGCTAGAACTGGGCTTCGGATGGTCCGTCATTAGGCTCACTTTTTTCTCGCTGTTGAAGTTAATAGAATAAAAAAAATGCAGCCTACTGAGAAAGCACAAACTATAATCCTATAGTGCTGACACTGGAGACTCCTTAAAAAAAAAACAAATAAACAATTATATTAGTTTTTTATGGTAATGCATTAATATAGACCTTGCAGTCAGAACTACGGTCAGAGCTGCCCAATAAACATCTCAGGGATAATGAGGAGTGCAGAGTAATGTTCGCAGATTTTCTCGACAGGAAGCGAGCTATTTATTCGACTTTGCCTTCACATACACAGGCCCAGTGAAAAGGTTACATTGAATTATGGACAAGGTGTGTAAGTCTTATTTGATTTCCATGCTTTATCGATTGAACCATCCAGTCTGAAGCAGCTCTAGAAAGATCGTCTTTATTGACCACAAAAGTCAACCGAACGACTTTGAGCCGTCAAAACATGTCTCTTTTTTTTCTGTGAAATTCTTCAAGCTGGGTTTGATTTTTTTAGGCTTAGCTAAACACTGTGTCATTAGGACTTGTGAATAACAACAGAATCATAAAATTGTTCATTTAATGCAAGGTGGATACCATTGGAAAGGAACTTTTTACTTCAGGCCTGCAATTTTTACAGTCTATTTTCACTATGGATTACGGCCGTGAACTGGAACGAAGCACTTAACCCCAACATGAAGCACTTGTTACATCCTCTTGCAGGGCATATCTCGTAATAAGAATGTATGCGTGGAAAAAGTTGATAAATTGTCCTTCTCGAAATACAGTATTTTTTTTGCCTTTTTTCACTGTCTGCCTCACAGGTTCAGAATCCTAAAATGCAAAAGAAATGCAAATAAATGTATCCACAGCACTGAATGTTAACCACTTTTGGTGTAACCAAAGCAGTGATGGATGGTTTTGAGTCATTTTACAGTTAAGTACATATAAAAGGACGCATACTTGATTAGTCAATTAAATCACAGCCAAGCAGTTTACCACATGCAGGAAAACTTCACCTTTCCTATCATAAAAGAACCAATTTAACAACTAAATCTTTACATTTGCCTTATAACACTCTAAACTCCTATTTTTTTCCCTGTGATTTTAGTGGCTTTATATATTAATTACTTGTAGTAATTTCAGATGAATTCCCAAACTTTTTTCTTCGTGTCAGATTTTATGGGGAAAATTTTCTGATGATAGACTTGGATTCGAAATATGTGACAATGTTCAGCTAATGTCATTTAAAAAAAAAATTGAGTTTTTTTTTTAGTTTAATTTTGCATCTCACTATATGACGTGTCAGGAGTGCTGGTAATTCATCTTGTTTCACAGTAAAGTATGGAAACAGACTGATTAGATATTTTATTTTATGTCCCTACATTTGTTATAAGATTTGTCAGGACACCATTTGTATACACTTGCCACAATTACTGTATACACCTGCAGTAAAAATTATTTTACTGCATTCTAAAAAGAAGAACTATTTATGGAAAACTGTATATTCCAAAAGCCCTGAGTTTCTACTTTATAGAAATTGATGTATTTACTTGTCACATATGCATTACAGCAAAATTATTTCTTCGCATATCTAAGTGATAGTGACAGTCTGGGGCCAGAGTCCAATGTCAGCCATTATACAGAGTTAAGGGCCTTGCTCAAGGGCCCAATAGTGGGAGTGCCTACATTAAGTTTTTTTTTTTATTTGGTAAAAAAATAAAAAAAAGTTAAGGAAAGTTTATATTGGTGACTTTAAAGTCTTTGGAAAGGACCAAACAAAACACTAAAACCATTATATTATATTATGAAACTTTATATTCTCTTAACTCAAATAATTTACAGTTATTGTCACTTTATTTCTGTACTGATGCTGAACTTTCACAAAGTTTCTGTTGGAAGAAAATATACCAAATAGAAACTATTCACAGTTTAGGGGGAAAGGAAAAAGTTTTGAAAAAAAAATAAAAATTTGGACAAATTGTTTAATGGGATGTGTGGTGTTCTTGCCAGTTTTCACTTTTCTTTTTTTCCCAGGTAATATTTAGGGATTTACTTACACCCAGTAAGTGTCCAAAAGCTTTGACATGATGCACATTAAAAGCTGTGAAGTTAATCAATGTTCTGTGAAGTGAACTGAAGTGTAGTGAAGTGAAAAGAAGGGTGTGCAAAATACTGTGGACACCATGTTTAATATCGTGCCAGTCGCATCCCACATTTTTATCAACCCCACTCTTGTTTTCTGGCTGTCCGATACGCACTTTCCGTAACTGCTTCATTATACTGGTCAAGGTCTTGGTAGAGCCAATTCTGAGATCCTGGGAAAACTGGGAGTGAAGCCAGGATTACACCACCACAGCACACCATGCACACACATTTCCCCACGCATTCACACTGGCAGGCTTTAAGGAGGTAGGAGGAATACAGAAAAAACCTAGAGAAAATCTCACTTGGACACACAAAGTCCACACAAACCGAAACCTAAGCTCAGGATCAAACTGAAGACCCTGGAGCTGCGAGGCAGCGATGTGCGGAATATTTGTACAAACTTACTGTACAGTCTCTCATACTGAAAACTAAATATTACAAAAACACAATCTATATGTCTATAAAAAAAAATTTATTGTTATACTCAATATTACAACAAAAAGATAATTTGAATGTTTATTCAGACAATTTCCAATTTAATTTTTTACATGTTCAACATTTAAATAAGTTCATTTACCTAGACAAATTTAAAGAACATTTAAATCTCCTAAAATAAAATTCAATCCTTACTCGTAGACAAGACTAAGAATATTATGATACTTAATCCTTGGTACTCTTGCAAGAGTTAGTAAATCAGAACAAAAACCAGTATGCATGTGTATATCTGATGCTCTATTAATGAAAAAGTAGGGCTATATACAGATAAAGTACACAGGATAGTAAAAAAATGTCCCTATTAAACATCATTTGTGTCAGGCGGAAGAATGTGCCGGAAACCGAAATGCAGTTCACGATGTTTAATGAAGAAACAAAGGGGAAATGCAGAAAACAGCAAACCAGAGCTAAGCTCCAGGTCTAGCAAAACCTGGTGACTGCTATGAAAAGATAAAGTTGTTAGATAAAGTTCAAAAAATGAAATGAAATAATGAAATGAAATAATGAAATGAAATAATGAAATGAAATAATGAAATGAAATAATGAAATGAAATAATGAAATGAAATAATGAAATGAAATGAAAGTAGCTTGGGCAGTTCAGCAATGTTCATCAGCTTAAACTGTAGAACGGCCAATGAGCTTGGTGGGAAACGGAGGTGATATAGCCTGGAGGCTGATGAGCTCCAGGTGTAGATGATTAGTATGTAGGAGAGCTGCTTGGAGTGATAGGTGGGTTATGTGAAGGTGTGGCTGGTGGATCCCTGACAATTTGGTAGGACACTGACTTTCTCTCATTTCTTTTTCTTTACTAGCAGGCTTTACTAGACATTGTTTTTTTTTTCCATTAACAAATGGTAAATTGGTAAGTTGGTGTTTTCCATAAATGATTTTTATAGTTATTTGCTAATTGTGTACCAACTACCAATACTATACTACCAAACCCAATTAAGTTTTTACTGTATTCTAACAGTTTTAAGGATTTTGTTTTTCTGCTGGAAAGACTAATGGTAAAGTGATCATTCATTTGCCCTTCCTGGCAAATTGAACCCAAATTTTCCTATTTTGTCTCATATCAAGTATCTACCCACATAATTCTTGCTTACTTAGTTTTTTTCCATGTAAACTTTAGATAATATTGTGTGTGTAACATCACATAGGGAGTCACTGATTGCTGATGATGTTACTAGTCAAATTCTTGGTTTAATCTGTTTGCAAATGCCTCAACTTTAAGCACACCATCTGAAATCATTTGTATACATTACATGAAAATCTCTGTTTAGCAATGTATTATTTGCACTCTTCCACCCTGCACTGCATATCAAGTGAATCCCAAGTGCTGTTTGCATGACGCCCTTTAGCCTTAGTACATAAAACCCTAATGACAGACGCAATGCTGTGTATAACTCGGCCATGCCAATCCACCTTTTGAGCTTCTCCAAAAGTACTCCTATGTACATCAGGCTTTCTGTCTTTGACAGCAATGGAAGGCCACTTTAATAAAAGTCAATGAAGAGTAAGCAACCTACAACGAGCAATTCCTTTTCCTATATGTCCTCCCTCTACTTCCCAGAGTGGACAAATCCAGGAACAAGATGTGTGTGTGTGTGTGTGTGTGTGTGTGTGTGTGTGTGTGTGTGCAGGACTGTATTTTCTGTTATTTAAATACGAAAACTGAATTGTTTCCCTGTCCAGAGGCGTTCTGAGAATCATCAAGGCTGTGCAAATAGGAGTAGAGCTATTGATTTGGCCCTAGTGCATGTGTGTTTTTCAGATGTGTGTGTGTGTGTGTGTGTGTGTGTGTTTGTGTGTGCTTTTTTTTAATGTCTTAGGCAACTCAGGCATAAATAATGATACTGCATAGGTCAAACAGGCCTTAGCATTATGCGTCTTTGTATCACTGGTAAACATTCAAAAAGGAATCAGGACCTCAGGAGCATTACAGATATTTATCTCAATATTTGAACACTACATAATAACTTCTTTATTGAAAGAACGTGGCTTGAAGGAATTATGCAATTATGTATGTGCATATTAATATATATATATATATATATATATATATATATATATATATATATATATATATATATATATATATATTTTTTTTTTCATTATAATTTTATTATATTTTATTTTCTACAGTTCTGGCTTTTGACTCATTGGACTCTTTTATGTAGGTGATTGTTTATTGACAGTCTGTAGCATGTTTCTGTGATCTCTAGCATGGCTCAGAGATGCTTCAGATCCAGCTGCCTGGGAGGCACTGTTACAGTTAAACCTGGTCTGTAAATCCAAGCTCTCTGTGTGTGCCTGAGACGGGTCTATTGGATTTAAAAGAAAACCTGTCCTATACTGTTTCTCTCATTAAAACCTTTGTCAGCAAAGTCAAAGCCAGCTCTCATATATTGCATACATGTTCATGTTTGAATTTCAGAGTTATAGAAATATGTCAGTATGTCCACTTTTATATATGTAACATACAGTGTATTTTCCCAAATACACATATATCACACACATGCGTATAGAATACATGTTCAAAAATAGGTAAATAATGTTTATCCTTGTATTTGTAACACACACACACATTGTGCTTGTGTAATACATAAAATGTACTGGTTTTTGGCAGCAAATCAGGTTTAGTGAATGTAATCTGATCAGTTTGGTTTCAGATAAATTACAATCATGTTTTGAAAAAATCATTTAAAACAATAATAGTTTCCGTATGGGTGGTTATGTTGTAGCCTAACAATCTCAAGTCTTTATATTTTGTGCATTCTTTCTGTCACCACAGATGGTAAAATTATGCCACTGTAATGAATGGACATTCTGTGCCACCCAGATGAGGATGAATTCCCTTTTAAGTGTGGTTCCTCTCATGATTTCTTCCTCACACCATCTCTAGGAGTTTTTCCTCGACACAGACACCACTGGCTCGCTCATCAGACATAAACTTACAATTTTAAGGAACAAACTAATAGGCACTAAACTTATGCATTCTTTTATACCACTTTATAACCTCTGAAAAGCTGCTTTGAGACAACTCCCATTGTTAAAAGCCTTATACAAAACAAAAATTAACTGAATTAAATAAAATGTAAAGTGATTATTTGAGCTCTCATCTACAAGTTGTTTCCACTCATAGAAATGTTGCTTCCTCAATATTTTTTGTTTTTTGGACTTTCTAACATAAACTGTAGAGAAGTTCATGTGTAAGCATTACAGGAGATCATCACTTTCTGAAATATCTGTACTATTCCATCTGGCACCAAAAATGACAACAAATAAACACCCTTGATACTAAATGTAACAATAGCATTACATAATAAAACACAAGAGCCCATGATAAAATTGCTTAATCAAAATAAGATGGTCACATTTATGTTATCTAGAGTTAAGTTAGAGTTACACTACAAATTCAGCAAACACAGAATAATCTACAATATAAGTAGAGAAAAGGTGAGGAGGAGAAATTGCTATATATCAGACAAAGTAAGGTGTAATGAACCCAAGTGGAGAATGACCAAGTGGCAATAGAAAAAGTATGTAGTGTCTCAGTGACACTGGGAATAGAGATGAACTGCCCCGCAGGCTATTTAGGAACCTAATGGCCTGCAGGTAAAATTGTTCTTCAGCCGGCTTCTCACTGACTGGATACGCCAATGTGAGTTTTATGGGCTGGCTGCCTGAGGACTGTATTGTTTTTTTTGTGAGCTTTTTTCAGGCATTGTGTCTGGTATTCAAGAAATAAGAAGAATGAAGTGTGTCTTTCTTTCAATCTAGCTTGGTTGTTGTAATGAGTAATGAATATTTAACCTGTGAGAACAGTCAAATGTATAGTCGATGTTAGAGAATTAGCGAACAAACATGTCTGTATGTTGATTGAAATACAAGAATATAAAGACTTGTGCAAAACTCATTAAATTAAGAGAGTCTACTTTGACCGATCTTGATCTTGAATTCATTGTTGAGGAGACAACTGTTTTTTTTTCTAGCTGGACTTTAGAAATAATGAGTCAGCCAAAGGCAGGATATATCCTGTATCAGTGGGAGTCAAGCCTGTGATGAGTTCTGATGTCCTTATCACTCTCTAGGGAGTCTTGCAGTTGTGGGAGGTGCAAGTAAATCTTACAGTAGAAGCAAGAAGATGGTGGGGTCTAGACCAAATTCTTTGAGTTTCTGCAGGAACAGTTTTTGAAAAGGTACAAGGTTTTCTGTTCGCTATTTTTTGAATAGGGTACAGGCCTTGCTCTCTAGTTATTGTCCACTACCATTTACTTATTTTCTCTAAATTCTGAGCAAATGGTGGTTGCTGTAACAACTCTCATCTTTCTGTAGGATATATCAATAAATGAGAGGAAGCTTGGCATGACTGATAGGGAGACTTGTAAGCAATCTGCTTAGCATTTCTGCAGAATCAAACCAGTCAACAATTCACAATCCATGTCAGAAAGCCGGTACTGGCGCTGAACTAAACGTCAATTCAAACACGGAAACTCCACGGATAATGAGGAAATTTGAGCTGAATGAAAAGGCGGAGCTGATGATTAGTAAACCAGTGAGGTGAAGAGCTGTGAAATCCTGATCGACTGGGACAAGGCAAATTGGTCTCAGGATTTATCCTCTTTAAACATAGTTACATAAACCTAGCGGACCTAAACCATGCCTCAGTTAAATTGACATGCACTAACTAACATACCACATTATATATCTTTTTGTATTCTTGAAGCTGATTGGTCAGAACGTGTTGACTAAACAAGGCCATTTGGAAACGTCATTGTTTCTGTAGTAACAGGTCATAAGTATGTACATGATAAAGGCTTCACAAGATACTAGGCTTGTAATAATCAGAATAAAATCAATATTTCTGTGGTGTAGATCCCTGGAAGGAGTCTCCAGTGCCAGTGATTTACAGCATTTACACAAAAAAACATCAGACCATGCTGTTTTAAGACAATAATAACTTCTTGGTGGTAACAGTAATGTTATTCTGGCTGTATCACACCACTCAGTCACATAAGAAAAGAAAAAAGTGCACTCAATTGCTGGACTATGTGCCCTTTGGCAGAACATTGCAGGGAGAGCCAGACATAATTGGGATCCCTTTTACCCAAAGATCACAAGATCAGGGTCTGAAGACTAGCAGGGGTTTATGTTAGCGAGTGTGCTGGCATACGGGCACAAGGGTCATTGGCCTGTTTGACCACAGTTGGGTCTTTTGAGCAAAACTTTTAACTCCTAATCACTTAAGAGCCATCGAAAAGGCTGACTCTGTGCTCTGACACTGTAGAAAGTCTGCAAAAACAGAAGAAATCCCATTTATGCAGCATTTGGGGCATCTAAAGCTTTGATTAGTTTGATACTTAGAATTACAGTTACCCACAGTGGCTTGTATAACTCTCAATCTTTGTTTCAAACTTATGTCTGAATGTACATGTATGTATCCTAGATTTAATCAATGTAAATCTTTACATTGTAATTATTTGCAAGTCAATTTTACAATTGTACGTAGCTAATAGACTTTTATTTAGAACAATGTGCCATTGTATCTGATTACTCAGAAGTTGCTGATTAGTTGTTTTATATATAATATGGTTTATGGATGTCATGAAAGAAATGCAGGAAGACATGCAGGTAGTTGGTTTGAAATAGTCAGATTTAGAGGAAACGGATGATCCGCTGTGGCGACCCCTAATTGGAGAAGCCTAAAGAAGAAGATACATACTGTATATACAATATATAAGGTATTTAGATTGAATGCATAGCCTAGTTATAGACTTCTTAATAAAAGGTTTATGGGAAGTTTTTTAACTTTTGAAATTTCAGCATTACATTGGATTGTAATTATTATTATTATTATTATTATTATTATTATTATTATTATTATTATTATTATATCCACAGCAGCAGTGCTACATCATTTATCAGGATGAAACATGTTTATAAGTCAAAGCCACTTTCTTTGCTCGATTTAACACCATGCTTTTCCGTACCATCGAGATACAGCAAGAAGAGAGAGATGCGTCACACACCATGTTATTTCAGCCATGTTATTTGATTCCAAAGAAGCACTACATGCACGCACCCTAGTACTCAACAAGCAAATGTCGAATGAGTCCAGGCACTTCACACTCTATATTCCACACAGAACGATTGGCCTGAACTTTCTGGGCAAATGGACTTGAGAATGGGAGCGAAAGTGCAAGTGTGGAATTGCCATGAAAAATGTTACATCATGAGCCATTATTAGTCCCTCATTTATTTCAGAAACAAAAGTGCAGGTTTTTTTTAAGTCACAGGACCATTTGTTTGAGGCATGCAAAATCTCTTTGAAAATGTCAAAACTTGAACTTCATGTCCAGCTACTTAATTCTTTTTTCCCCTTTAAGTTTGTGATTATAATAATGGGAGTTTTAGTAGTTGAAGTTCCTTCTGCTGTCCTGTTGACAGCATCTAGAACATCCCGTGCTTTTTTTTTTTTTTTTCATGACATGAGCTGACAGCACGTGGCATAGTCCCAGCAGAAAAGCATCTAACTGTACCGGAAGGCAAGTGGGCTTTCTGTCACTGTAAAATGTCATCTAGGATGAATTTGGGGAAGTCGGATACGTTGTAAAGTAGCACAGTGTGTACAGAGTGTCAGCATGTTGCTGTCCACCCATTCGGTACACTGACAATTCTCGTCACTCAAATCGTCTCATTCCATCGTTGAACGATCCCTTAAGCTTAGAAATGATGGGAAACCATTCCTCGTTTGAATTGTCCACAGGCACAGTTGTCCCTCCTGCTTCAAAGATTGAGCAGAATACGTTTGCTTCAGCCCAGATGGTGTTTGTTTGTTCATTTAAAAAAAAAGGAAAAGCATCTTCAAGGCATGTTTGAAATTTTAGGATTTTGAGGGATCTAATAAATATGCTAATTGTTTATTAATGAGCACAGCAGCAGGATAGTTCTCGCTTATTGCATTTACATGTATTGTGCACATTAATACATAATTACGGACATTTTCTATGAGTAAATAAATTGTGCAAAAAGCGCAGTCCTCCGTTGAGTCAAGACAAACACAATGATCACACAATTCCTGTCTCTTTAACAGTTTCTTTCTTACAGCAAAAGAATCCACGCAGATCCCCAGACTTATAAATTATATTATGACATTAAAGATTCAGTTGAGTTGTGCCCTCTGTGTTGAGAATATAATCAGAAGAAAAAAAGAAGGACGTAAATCTGTTCCAAATCACAGGTTCTTTTGTCCGGCATTTTTTTTATGATGAAAGAGTCAAAGACATCCATGCTGGCATTTTTATTCGTTATGACCTTTGCGAGTGCGCCTTTTCCATTAAAAGCGTTGCCTTTTGTATAGTCATTCTCACCACTAATTAGAAGCATTCAAAATGGCTAGCAGGTTTTGGAATCAGAATAGGTGAATAAAAAGCACAGTAAAGGCAGAATCAGGAAAAGATTCAGTATTTGGTGTTTATACGTCAGTAGGCACAGCACAAAACATGACTTCAGTCAATGTGCAAGAAATGCATCTAAAATGACTGTTCATTTTATGTTGTGTTTTTTTATTATTACTTGTCATGCTATAGGAAATGATTCTAATAAAGTCATGGCCAGATACTTAACTCTACATTGAAGATCCTCCAAAGATAGACCTGTGATTAAGTACTGTAGTATTACTACATTCTGCTTATATCACGAGTTAGTGATATGAAACTCTATCACATTTTTGAAGTTTTGCATGATTTAACAGTATACAGTCCTCCTATTGGTGGCTTTTCGATAACTAACAGTCAATATGACACTTTATTGTGGCCATCAGCTGTCCTTGGTTACAGTGGCACTAAATCAGCTGCTGGTGAGAGTCAGGCTATGCTTTTGAAGAAGCCCCGAGATGCAGAAAAGGTTTCTGGGCTGTAAGTCATGTCCGGACATGCTCTTCTCAGGCTAAAGTCCTCACAAATCAGAGTGAGTGTGACGTGTGTTCTGACAAAATGTCATGAGGAGAAAATATCCAGATTTGAGGACAGTAGCGTTACAGCCCCCTCGGAAACTACTGAAACACAAGGCCAATTCTTCATTTTGTTGTTTTGTTATACTCTGAATGCATTTGGGTTTGAGGCTAGAAGATAAATATAAAATAAAAAGTGACATTTTTGCAGTTTAACTGACTTTTAATCTCAAATCAATACTGAAGAATCTGTGAAACAAATCTTTACATCTCAGTTCAAAGAGGGTTCTTCTCGGTGTTTGTTAAAACCAACACAGGAAGCCATCGTAGCTGTTTATTTGTTTCTAAAATCATTTACCTGCTTTGTTACTGTACTAAATTCACATTTTTAAGTATCGGTACTTTATCATTTTCATTGCCAGAAACTTTTACTTCACTTTATTTTTGTAATACTATGCTGTGGCAAAAGCGAATGTGTAACCTCACGGTTCTGGTGAGAGTTTGTATGGAGTAAGGGTTCTGTAACTATACAGTTGAACACTCTTCCTAAATAGATATGACATGCAGGAGAATGTAACACTTCCTTATGTAAAATTTCCAAATATTGTTCAAAAAGGTTATTTTTCTCTTTTGGTACGCACAACTATAGTACCGTAATTTCCGGAATATTAAGCGCACCCATATATAAGCTGCACCCACTGAATTTGACAGATTTTTATTTTAAACATAAATAAGCCGCACCTGTCTACACTAAAACTAATGAACTTTACACAGGCTTTAACGAAAGACAGTGTCTGTTATACGGTGTAACGGGTAAAATATGTTGTGGCTCCTTTAAGAGCAGAGCGGCATTTTGGGAATAGCCTGCCGCCGCATTTTTCTGGTATTACTGCATGTGTGCAAGACCGAGGAATATGTCTGTATTATTTTCTGATGCTCATTTCTAAGTTTCTTTGACTAACCCGTAACTCTGTTGCTAAGAAAAATAAAAAAGCACGAGTTTTGGAAACCTGTCTGTGCTTATATGATTTCTGTTGCAACTGGAGTTAGCGAGCTATCCCATGACTTCATTGGTCTAATGTTATGTCGCTTAGTTTTTTGGCTTGAAATTTGTGAAACCGGGAAAAACCCAGGAAAAAATATAAATTAGCCGCTTCGTTGTTTAAGCCATGGGATTCAAAATGTGGGGAAAAAAAGTAGCGGCTTATAGTCCAAAAAATACGGTACTTTTAACTCACATAAAGATTGACAAATAGAGGACTATTGAAGGAGGGTCAGAGCGAATCAAACACACAGGGATGGTGTACTTCATTAAACACCATTATAAAACATTATTTTTTCTTTATGATTATTGATAACCATTGTGTGTAATTGTTACTCTACAGTTTCATCTCTGTCCTAGTCGATAAGAAGTATCGGCTTGGATAAATCCTATTCTGGCTATAAATAACAAATGACAAACACGTGCGCACGAGCGTGCGCGCACACACACACACACACACACACACACACACACACACACACACACACACACACAATCAAATTTACATTTGGTATTGCATTTTATTTATGCTTACATTAATATGAACCACATCCTTCTCAAAACAATAGCATCGGATGAAGCAGAAAAGAGAGAGAGAGAGTGTGTGTTTGTGTGTCCCTTTGTATTGAGGAGTCAAGAACTCAAGTATTCAATCAGTTTTCCATTGGGAATGTCTGTCTACACAGCCAATGATAAACAAAATGGTGCAGTGGGTGTGTTAAAGATGTACTTGTTTCACTCAGTACATGTAGAAGCTGTTTTGTGGTCTTTGTTGATACACACTCCTGGCAAAACACTTTTTTTTTTGTGACCAGCTACAAGCTTCAGTGGTGAAAAGTCTTTGTTAGGCACCTAATACCCCTAAAATGTTCACAGTTGTATCTCTGGCTGAATGGTTTTCACCGAATGAAGATGATCAGGGCTTTGGGAGATGTTCTTCTGTATGGTGCTTTTGACATTAACTCATTTTTGGTTTAATATTTCAAGTAACCATGTCCTGTCTGTTGGAAAGTACCACTTTTAACCATTTATTATCCTCTGGGTTTTAGGAAATTACGGTGTATATATAGCTTGAGATTTTCATATGTATGAAAAGTCTTTACTTGTATCAGATTTAAAAAAAAAAGATACATATTTACACTAAAGAGTCGCAAGCACTCAGGTAGCAATTGTGTGCAATCTCTATAAATAAAACATGAACAAAAAATGTATAGTCTTAACTACGTTAACAATCAGAGAGTCTAAAATTAAACATCAAGAACAACAAAAGCAAACAACCAATCCAGCATGGTCTGTTAAATTATCTGGTAAATTCTGAACAAGGTTATCCTTCCCTCACATACGAAAACATAATTCTTTGGAGACATTCAATTCCTATGCAGCTCTGTCCCCGGCTTACTTAAGCGAATGAAACACGGTGATGGGCGTGCCCTTTTCTGGTTGCTGTGTGGGCGTCTAACAGGAGAAATGCCCATACAAGGAAATCCGCCCTTCATGAAGTCATGAAGAGCCATATTCGAAAAAACTTTCCAAAACTTATTCCACCCAGGAGTGTATTTAGCACAGAAATACTGTCATGCATACAGATCATACAATATAATACAATACAATGCAATAAAATAACACTAGCTTAAATAAAATAAGGCTGGTTCTTGTTCCTTACAGAAAATAAGCCACGTCATGCATCATGTGGAAAAAACTAATCAGATTTATAATTTTTCTGAAAATAATAAACAGTTCAATTTGGCCTGAGAGCTGCAACAGGGTTAATGTTAATAATTACTCAAAGCCACGACTGAAATTCATGCATTAAGCTTTGCACATATTATAAATGCCTTAAGCACAGAATATGAATTAGAGAATGAGAGTTAGTTCTATCAAGGGCCATATGTTTGTTTTTTACTAGATTGAGGAACACAATAAACACTAAAGCATTAGATTGATAATAAGTGGATTAAAAAAATGTCCTTTTTTTGTCCTAGTAATGTGGATATGATTTCAGAATCTCAGTTCTGCAGATGCTAAACACTCAAGGCCAGTTGTACTACTTTTTCTTTTTTTCCCATCAGCCACAATTGGCTGTTTATTCTGCTTGAAAAGCCTTTGTGTTATGTATGAGACTCTTATACAAGCCTAAACCCACAGTTTAAGCCCTGATTACACATTTTATTTGATTTACTAAGGTTTGGGCATCTAGTGGCAGGCAGTTTTGCATGAAATTCACTCTGCCTTGCAAAACCAGGTGTAAATTAGTGGCAGGAGTGTTTCCCTGAGCAATAGAGTGTGTTTCCAAACGTACTTTTGCAGTAAGTTTGGGTTACTGGTGAAGCAGTATAGATATGTAGAAATCTGCATATCGTTTATTTTACATAAATTAGATTTATTATTTCTACAGGAAATTATGCATTAGCATTCATGCAGTGTTCCTTTTATACACATACTCTAATGTTAGATGATCTTTCATTGGAGCAATTCAGACTATGGCACACTATGCTCATTATAATATGATACGGTCGTTGGTAAACCAGGCCAATCCGGGATGAAATTCTGGTTCCTGATCCTCATATTTAATTTGGCATATATATATATATATATATATATATATATATATATATATATATATATATATATATATATATATATATATATATATAATATACACACACTCACACACACACACACACACAATATATCGACCGATTAGAAACTATTCACAGAAGAAATAATAAATGCAGTCCATTTGCACACTATTTTGTAAAATATAGCTGAACACAGTACACACTAGTTTTTGCATTAGAGTAAATAGAATTCGCTCGACAATCCCATGACCCATCGTTTGAATCATGGCCCTCAACCCAGCTCTGATACACTTATTATGATTTTTTTTTTTTTACAAAATTAAATCGATCTCTTTATTATTGAACTTGTGATTAGTCATAGACTAAGTACATTTAAACGTAAATGTCAGAAGTAATGTCACACTGAGTCGAACAATGCATACATTAAACTATGATCTGTGATACATTTAACATTTAAACATATGCTAACTATTTCTGTGCTGATAATGGCTGCATTTAGCTCAAGGTGGAGGTTTTTAAGCATGAAATTTGCAAATACACAGAATGTGGTTCGGTAGCATCCAGGTTCAAGGCCTAAGTGCATTCAGGGGATTCTGTCGATTAATTCAAAAGAATTTACTTTATCAGCTAATGTTTCATTGTCAATAAAAGTATAAAGAAAGATACTTTTCTTATTATTGTAATTTTTTGGGGATGCAAACAATGCAACGTCATGTCGAGCATATGGCTTATGGAATATTCCAGATGTTAGACTGAACAACGTTCATTAAACCATCCTTCAAACGATCATTTTTATAATCTATAATGATTGAACCATAGAAAAATTGTGTTTCAGGCACGAGATATTAAATAGATTCATGCATAAATTGAAAAAATATATATTCTGAAGTGTGTTGATGCTTATATTTCAAGGTGAAATGCAGTTAAAGTGGGCTGACGTTTTCAATGAACATTTTATCAGTGTTATTTATCAGTAATCTGCATGTAGCATGTGGTGATAGACGCTTTACCTTTGCTTCATGTACAATATTGCAAATGGAAGGGCACCTGGAAATAAGTACATAATTTTACCTGTGCTAATGGAGCATGAACACACACCGCCATATGATTCATCTTGCCATTTTTGTCTGCATTCCGACTCAAACGCAATAAAGTAACGCATCAGCAGTCCATAGCTGAATTATATTAGAAAGCTAAAATGACATTAAGGCAATTAGCTGCTTAGCCTTGGTCTTGATCTCGCTGTCCACAAGCCAGACTGTAGTGAAAACGGAAAAAGGTGGCAGGCGAAGGGAGAAAACACATCTCCGGCTCTAATTAGCGGTGAAAAAAAAAAGGCATGTGCTGAAAATAGGATCTCAATGCTGTGAAATGGACTCCATATTTCACAAGTGCCTCGTTGATACCGCAGATGCATGAATATTACAGTGGGTTTCTGACGCATGCACATACAGTCAGACTGTCCTTCATACCTCATAGAAATATCATTACCCCTATTTTGTCGGGTTTCACGGCACTCTGTGTGTCATCGCCGTGTCGTCAGAGTTTGAAATTCTTGTGTTGGAAACAGATCATTAGTGTGCTCATGAGCCCATTATGGATTTGACAGGACTAATGTGTTCTCCTTTATTCCAGTTAAGGTTTAAAGAAGCATTACGGTGATTGTCCAGAGATCCTGATTAATGTTTCACTAAAACAAGCTCCATTGGCTTAAGCATGCTTCTGCTTGAAGGATACATTTAAAATACGGTTCACCACAGAGGTAATTTTATAAGCACAATAGCCCTAGACAATCATAGTGCTCTTAAAAAGGAAATATTACCCCAGTGATTAGAGATTAGTCGATGTTTTATGAACCTTTTATAAGTTATTCAGTGATAAGACGCCATGTCTCTTCATATTTCTGCGAGACTTGTATTGCAAGTCGCGGAAGTGCTTGAGCGCTTATCTAAAACATTATTAGCAATGTCAAATCTAAAAAACTTATTAGAGGCAGCTCATATACTGGGACTGGGTGAGTGCATATCACTTGGAGTGATTATTGTTTGAAAGGCAAATGTGAAGCCTAGCCTGAGAAGGATCAATAGCAAAACAAATCTCTGGGTACGGCCTAGACACAATAAAGCCTCATTACTGCCACCACACACCTAAAAAAATGTGTTTAAAATAAAATGAAATTCCTCTGGACACTACTGACACAAAGCGAATTAGAACAGTCCACATTTTATCAGTTTTTATCTGTAGAATCAGACATTGCCATTGACCTGACTATGAGTCCTCATATATGCCCTAAGACTTCGCCATGTAGGTCGCCGTGAGCAGTGGTGGACATTAACATGACAGTAAATGTAATTTGTTACTGCGCTTTTCACATATCTGTGATTTACTCAAGCATTTCCATTTGGGGAGACTTTTCATTGAACTTCACTACATTTCAAAGTCAAATATCTTTTTACTCAACTGCATTTTGCACATCAGTCGTTCCTTTTTTATTCAAGAGTGGATCAAAACTTAACTGGTCAAGCACGCAGCAAGCCACCAATCAGGGTAGAACATGTGCTCTGTTTTGAACATGTTTTGATTGCCGCTTAGCAGTGACTGATTTAGGCAGAAAGGAAACATTACGTCACAGGGAGTCTATGAAAAAAAACACTTTTTTTTGCGCTCTTTTGTGCAGTCACGTCAATTATTATATCCACCACCCGGAGAAGTACCCTCTCACTCATACACTCAGAAAGGAGAGGTGGGGTTTGTGTGATGTCATGTTAGTAAGAAGATCCAAATTAAAATTATGGATGACAGCTCATCTCGTTATGAGGATAGTAAAGGCTAATGCATTTAATGAAATAGGCTAATAACTGTATATCATTTTTGCACTGTATAGTATTTAGTTGATCAGATTAGATTAGATTCAACTTTATTGTCATTGTGCAATATACATGTACAAAGCCAATGAAATGCAGTTAGGATCTAACCAGAAGTGCATAAGAGCCTATTTACAATAGATAACAGTAGATAGGATGAGGGTGAATAATGTACAGAAGGTGCAGTAGGTAATAACATATTGTACATAAAGTAATATACAATATACTGTACATATCATAATGTGAGTAGCAATTATAATCTAGCTACTGTATTTTTCGGACTATAAGCTGCTACTTTTTCCCCACATTTTGAAAATTAGAAATGAGCATCAGAAAATGATAAACACATAATCCTCAGTCTCCACACATGCAGTAATAGCGGAAAAATGCAGTGCCAGGCAATTCCCAAAATACCGCTATGCTCTTAAAGGAAGCGCAGCATATTTCACCCGTTATACCGTGTGTAACGTGTCTTTCGTTAAAGCCTGTGTAAAGTTCATTAGTGTAGACACCTGCGGCTTATAGACAGGTGCGGCTTATTTATGTTAAAAATAAAAATATTTTTAAAATTCAGTGGCTTATATATGGGTGCGCTTTATAGTCAGGAAATTACGGTAGTCTTGTTGAATTGGAGTTAAACAGGCACTTATTCATTTGGTAAACTTTAATTGAGGTGAGTTCATAAAGGTTTTCTGTGCTTTGAGACTTGTAACTTACCATAAATTATTGTCTATTTGCCATAAACCCAAATGTCAGTCCTCATCTATTCTCTGAGACTTCTATGCTGTAAGCCAAAACATCAGTCCTTGTCTATGCCCTGAAACCCAGAGCCTGAAGTTTAAAAACCAGAGGTTTTATTTGATTTTGTATTTGGTGCTTTGATGGTGCTTGATTGGTAGGTTGGGCTCTGCCAATCATTTTTAGAGTTCACTTACACAGTATGTTTCAATTGTTCAAAATGATATGTTGTGTGCCAGAAATGGAGAAAAATACAGTCTAGGAAAAAGTGCAGGGTTTTTTCACAGAATGTTTGTGAATGTAAATAAAAATCACACTTAGAGTTCCTCTGGGCAACAATGCTTCAAACTCTGAAGTCAATAACAGTGAAGCTCTGTTGGCTTTTTCAAAAAGCATTTGAAAATGTATTAAACATTTAATTCGCCAGTTTAATCAGGTTGTTTCCAATTTTGTCGTTTATTTTTTTTTATTTTTCTTGAATTATTTGACCCAATTTCATACACAATCACTGATCATGGTATAAACTCTACAAGAACTCTGGAGCTGTGCTGTGGTATCTAGCCCTAATACATTAACTGTATGTCCTGTACGCTTGTCTAGCACAAAGTCTCAGCTAGCATGGGGACAGATGTTAGATAGTTAGACTGAGATCCGGGAACTTTGGAAGGCGCGCCTTGAGCTTTTTGTCATTCCAGAACAATTTCTGCTGTGTTGAAATGAATATTCTCCTGCTAAGGAAAGGCAGAAAAAAACATTGCTATGAAGTACTTAGTCTGCAACAGTGTTTAGATTGTGGAATGCCATCTTTGTGCCATTTCTTTCCCTTGGAATAAGATCATCAATCATCAATCACATCACCTGTCTGTGGTTTTAATAATAACACAGTGATAAATAATATATAATGTGTCTAATCCCATCCTGATTACTAGACCAGCACAGATCTTAATGTCTTGAATTGGAACATTCAAAGCTTCTTAAAAACAGACAAAAATAGAAAATAGAAGTTTTCTGGATTTTGTATTTGTATTTTGTGTTTGTACTTTGTAACACGTAGAAATCCATCTATGCATCTTTTTTCTATAGGAAATAAATCTTAAAAAACAAACAAAAAAAAGCAATTCTTCTTCTTCATCTTCTTCTGGTTAATGATCATTACAGTAGTTATGACTAATGCAGTAACCTCATGAAGAAAGCAGTTCCAGAGTACAATCTTTAGTCGACTGGTTCAGTAGAAAGACATGATCGAGTAACAGCACTACGCCCGAATGGCAGTTCAGTGATTTGGGTCATGCTTCACATAGATAATGGTGTTCACGGAAAGAATGTGACTCATTTATTTTTGCTTGTTTTTCACCAAACCCGAAAGCTTGTAATGATATGACAATGATATGAAACTTTTCTAGCTTTATGTAAATGCATTTGATGTAGAGACACCAGTATCATTATATAGTATAGAAGTATGTTGTTGACATTGGTATCTTTTGTATGTTTTTTTTTATGTATTTATTTTTGTGGCTTAGTTTTTTGCAACTGCATAAAAAAAATAAAGAAAAACAAAACAAAGGATGTTTGAGGAGTGTGTAGGGTCAGACTGGATAATATAATAATTTTGTATAATGCATTATATCTAACATATTACATTTATCCAACCAATTGCCATGAAAAAGAGATGCATTAAAACTGAAACAGTTAAGGCAAAGACCTACACTCTATCACCAAAAAAGCTGTAAAAACATTTCCAGTTTTATAAGTAAAATAAATTAAATAAATTAAATATTTTTTTTAATATTGACAATATCCTAGACACTGATAAAATGACAATATTTATTATGATATTATGTTCCCTAGTGGTTAGGATGCGGCGCTCTCACCGCTTCAGCCCTGGTCAGGGAACCAACCCCAGCCATTAGGGTTGCACAAGCCTTAGTGCCAGTCCCAAGCCCGGATAAATGGGGAGGATTGTGTTAGGAAGGGCATCCAGCGTAAAAACATGTGCTAAATAGAACATGCGGATCATGAATCCGGATGATCCGCTGTGGCGACCCCTTATGGGAGAAGCCAAAAGAAAGTTTTATTTATTTTAATATTATAATAAAGTATAGTATATAATTATAATTTACTGCTCAACATTAGTGTAGGGCTAAAAATGGGTATAAAATAAATAGATATAATGAAAATTAAATAAAATGAATTGTATTATTTGCTTAAAGTGTAAATCAATTATAAAAAAAAAATCTGAAAAACTAACTTTGAGGACACAGCACTCAATATATTACCAGGTCATTAAAGAAAACATTAGTTACATTATTATTATTTTTTTTTACTGAATTAATAGCTTATTTGTTTGTCATTGCAGAACATTTCCGAACACACACCATGTTTGATTCACTTCCTCTGTTTGGGTTGATTCCAGATTGTATCCTCACTGCAGTTAAATCACATGATCACATGATTATAAACTGATTTATAATCAGATGTTTGAAACCACAAGCATGCATCAGAAACAGGTAGTTGGTATGTGTAGCAGATTTGCATATTTACTGTGTAGTTAATAAGAAAGTTTGTAGAATGGCATAAAAGTGAACAACCCCAATTCCAAAAAAGTTACTGTATTTTTCAGACTATAAGACGCGGCTTATGTATGAATTTTTCCTGGGTTTTTCCCGGTTTCACAAACTTCAAGTCAAAAAACTAAGCGACATAACATTAGACCAATGAAAGTTCCGAACAGAAACGAAAAAACTCACCTCACCTGTGTTCTGAGCTGCACAGCATCGGGAGAAAAAAAACCTTTTTTTTAAACTCACGACGATGCCAAAAGAAAAACTCCCGAGAGAAATAGTTGCTAACTATTTACGAGGTCACTAACTCCAGTTACAACAGAAATGTAACTTAGAAATGAGCATCAGAAAATAATAAGGACATAATCCTCGGTCTTGCACACATGCAGTAATACCGAAAAAATGCGGCGGCAGGCTATTCCCAAAATGCCGCCCTGCTCTTAAAGGAGCCACAACATATTTCACCCGTTACACCATGTTACAGACACTGTCTTTCGTTAAAGCCTGTGTAAAGTTCATTAGTTTCAGTGTAGACAAAAATATAAACAAACGTTTAAAAAAAATGTAAAATATTTTATTTTCATAATAGAAAAAATAAATCATTCTTAAAGTTTATACTGAGGAAATGTACCATTTGAAAGAAAGAATAAGGTAATTTTGAATTAAAGGGCTATAAAAGGGATATATATAAATAATTAGGGGAATAAAAAGTTTAGGTTAATTGAAAACAGGTCAAAAATATGGTTGGGTATAAATACTGTATCATAATCTGTAAAATGTCAAATACTGTCTACAAATTGTGGAATGTGGATTATGCAATAAGAGTAGAGTAGATTTGCAAATTATTGCTTTCTTTTTTTGTTGTTTACTGCTTTGTTTTGTTTGTCCCAACTTATTTGGATTGCGGTGGTATTACACAGATATACTGTACGGTTGATTGGAACCCCCCTATTACTTACTTTACAACAGCGCAGTGCATATGCTCGCTCAAAGTGTGTGCCAGTTCAGACCACTAAAGATTTAATCACTTCAGCATATGTTAAGATTCGGGCCTTTTTTGGTTTTTGTTTCCTCTCCTGTTTTTTCAGTTGTCATTTCCCTCAAGAGTCCCTTTGTTCTCAACTACTTTGATTCACCCTTTGATTCATTTGTGTGTATAGATCCCTTTGTTTCTCTTTAGTCTTTGTGGAGTGACTTGTTCAGGTTAGCGATTATCAAGCTGTTTTGTGCTTTGGTTCACGTTTCATGTTGTCCCAGTTTTATTATTTTTTTGATTTCTTATTTGCCCCGTATTTGTGTGTGAACATTGACCCTTGCTTAGCTCATGTTTTGATTCTGCCTGCCTATTTGTGTTTGTATGCCATATAGCGTATCTCACAAAAGTAAGTACACCCCTCATATTTCAGCAACCCTTTCAGTATATCTTTTCAAGGGACAAGAAAATCCTGCAAAGAGTTTGCTGAAGACAACCTGTCCAAGAGAACGAATAACTGGAACCATGTCATGTGGTCTAATGAGTCTAAGATAAACTTGTTTGGCTCAGATGGAGAGCAGCATGTGTGGCCACACCCTGATAAGGATCACCAAGAATGATGGTAGTATCATGGTCTCTGGCTGCCTTCAGAAACTAAACCGAACTGCAGTTTTTCAGCATAATAACAACCCCAAAAAAACCCTCAAGATGACACCTGCCTTGCTGAGGAAGCTAAAGGCCTGAGCCGACCTGAGCCCTATTCTGTACCTGTGGCGCAACCTCAAGCGAAAGGTGGAGAAGCACCATGTGTTTAACATCCAGCAGATTTGTGACGTCATTATGGAGGCGTGGAAGAGGATCCCAGCAACAACCTGTGCACCTCTGGTGAATTCCATGCCCAGGAGGATTAAGGCAGGGTTAGATAACAATGATGATCACAACAATTTATTTACACTTTGGACACAGTTTTGACATTAGGGTGTACTCACTTTTGTTGCCAGCTATTTTTACAATAATGGCTGTATGTTAAGTTCTTTTCAGAAGACAGTAAATCTGTACTGCTATACAAGCTGCACATTGACTACTCTAAAATATCTCAAAGTTTCATTTCTATAGTATTGTCCCATGAAAAGATCTACTAAAAATGGTCATGCTGTTTAGCTTTAGGATGCAAAAAACATCTCCAGAAAAGAGAGACTATAAACTAACAGGAAAATCATCTCAAATGAACATTTTATTACTTACATATACAGTAAAACCAGACACACTACAACATAGAGGAAAATGCTGTTTTTGGCATTACAAATAAAATAGAAAACGAATCGAAGCAAAATTTACAGAATACAATGTAGCAAAAATATAAAACATCATAAATATATAATAATATAAAATACAAAGAACACAAACTAGGAGAAATATAATAGCATCAACAGCTGTTTCATCTTTAATGTTTACACAGAAATTTTGTCTACCGAAGGTCTGTTTCTCCATCAGCATCGTTCCTGTTTCCCAAAGCTACACAACCAGAAGCTTTACAGGGAAAATGGTACTTTTGGTTCTGTTCTTCTGCCTCGACTGATTTGTCAGTGAATTCGGGCTCAGACATGACAGAGAGTCTGCTGTTGTGTTCACTTTGAGTTCAACCTTTTGGAACAGTTGAAAGCTACACCTCCTGCCTGAGTCTGCCATGTGTGCGGTGATATCAATCTAAGCTAAACTTGCCGAGGAAGAAAGCGATCCCAGTCTCCACACGGCTCTTAGTAGTGCCGTTTTAAGCTCGGCAACAGCTTTTACCGTAGGTTTTTGTGGGGTTAAAAAATAAAGGCGAGTGCAATAGCTTGCATCAGCCAGACATTTGAAACGGAGAGAAAAGGAAATGTATTTCTACTTTAACAATGTATCACAATAGAAATAGCATTTTAAGATTTCAAAAAACGAAACATATCCAGAGAAAAAATTCAAAATATAATGCAGTGCCCAGCAATCTAGTCATTCTAATAGCTATATAAGAAAAAAACTAGGATTGTGAGTTCGTCAAGATACTGATCAGGGTTTATTGGAGAGTTTAAACCTGGAGAGGTCAAAATACAGGCATAGAAATAATAGCAGAATATTTACTGTACTGTATTGTTTATAAAAGTTTTCGAATTTACGCCTTGCAGTAAAATTTGGAACTGAAATGGACATAATTAGGATTATATGTCATTAGGCTCCTTCTCTTGCTTCTGTGACTAATGACTTCTTTACCCATCTACTTTATTTGTTTTATTATAATAACAGATTTAATGAGGTTGTGTTCAGATTTTAGATTTTTTTTTTTTTTATGTTTTGTTGTTTTTACTTTTCCACAAATCGAATGTTACTCACATACATGACACTACACACAATGATATGCAGTAAAATGTGCATTATGCCTATTCCATGCCATAAATATAAAACAGTTATCAGGAACCCGAACCAAAATACTAGGTCAGCCACAGCCTTTTTGAAATTATGTTGTTTTAACCAGGGTTCTGTATGTAGCTCCATGTTGTGTGATGTAGCTCTGTTATTTTTATGTAGCACCAGGCTTCTGGAGAAATTTTGTCTTATTTCACTGTGTCAACTATAAAAGCTTCTTGACTTGATGCCATGCCATCTTGTAACCCCAAATAGCACAGTCTCAGCCCATTCTTGTTTTCGATCTAACTGATTTAACATTTGTGTAAGTAAGCTATATACCGTATTTTCCGGACTATAAGCCGCTACTTTTTTCCCACGTTTTGAACGTTTTAAACAACGAAGCGGCTAATTTATGGATTTTTTTCTGGGCTTTTCCCAGTTTCACAAACTTTAAGCCAAAAAACTGAGCCCCATAACATTAGACCAATGAAATTTCCGAACGAAAAAGGCACCTCACCTGTGTGATTAACTCCCCAGAGAAATACAGTGGTACCTTAACCTACGAGTTTAATTCGTTCCGTGGACGAGCTCGTATCTCAATTTGCTCGCACATCAAATCAGTTTTCCATATTGAAAATACTTAAAATGGCATTAATCCGTTCCAACCCTCAAAATGACACTTCGTTTTTATGTTTCATGTTATTAAATTGAAAAATACATTTCTAAATAACAAATCTTGTATAAAATCATAATAGAAAGAGTATGTAAAGATATAATAAGGTTTTATTCAGTGTATTTTCCTTGGAGATGAGACGACTTGAGCTAACGAAAACGGCAGGGGTGTGTGTGTGTGTGTGTGTGTGTGTGTGTGTGTGTGTGTGTGTGTGTGTGTGTGTGTGTGTGTGGAGGGGGGGTAGAGGCGATGAGCAGAGGCGGAGGGAAAACTCGTTTTTTACCATCACTCCTGTACACTACGTATCCCTAAACTTTAAAATTTTTACTTTTTCTTCTTTGCTTATCTTAATTTTTGTCACAATCTTCGCTTTCTGCCTTCGCTTCGCCATTTAGCAGCGCCGTCTCGAGCTTGTACATCAATTTTTTGCTCACGTAACAAAGCGAAAAAATCGGAAAACTCGTACATTAATGCACTCGTAGGTCAAGTTACCACTGTAATTGTGAAAGGAAGGAGGAAGACAGTAAACAATTACTTTCTTGGTCGGCTACTGTTTAGATACAAGCCGTTGTAGCGTTGAGTCTGGGTGAAGGGAGAGCTCACTAACTCCAGTTGCAACAGAAATCATATAAGCACAGACAGGTTTCCAAAACTCCTGCTTTTTTATTTTTCTTTGCAACAGCATTAAGGGTTAGTCAAAGAAACTTAAAAATGAGCATCAGAAAATAAAAAGGACATAATTCTCGGTTTCCACACGTGCAGTAATACCGGAAGTATGCAGTGCCGGTCTTTTCCCAAAATACCGCTATGCTCCTAATAGAAGCGCAACATATTTCACCCGTTACACCGTGTGTAACGTGTCTTTGGTTAAAGCCTGTGTAAAGTACATTAGTGTAGCGGCTTATAGACAGGTGCGGCTTATTTATGTTAAAAATAAAAATATTTGTCAAATTCTGTGGGTGCGGCTTATATAAGGGTGTGCTTAATAGTCCGGAAATTACGGTAGGTCTTTTGCCACATGCTCTCACTTATTCACACAGTGTTCACATGCAAATAGAGCTTGTAACCCTGGCTCAAACGTGAAACAATCACAAAATGCCAAATTTCTGTTTTTGGAAACTTGGATATTTATGCTTGTTATATGTGAGGCACTCTTAAATTACCTTTTTACATTTTATTTCATTTCTTTTTTGGTTGCTTGTATCAGGATTAATCCAAGAGACAGCATTTCCCAGAAGCCACTGAACCAAGGGACGTGTTTTTTTGCACCTGATTCACATTTCACAATAATTAACATGTGTATGTATACTCAGTTCATTGCACTCTTTGTCTTTTGTTTGTTGCATTTCACAGTTTCTAGTTATTTTATATTAGTCATGCTCAGATTCAGGGTTTTCTTCATGTTTGTTTCATGGTATTTGCCTTTTTGGCTTTTTTTTTTTTGGATGGATTTGGACTGCAATGGTCTACTACAATGGCTCAGGACCACAGGTTGCATGAACAATTCTGCATTTAGGCACCTATCACTAAACTGTACACCTTAACAATGATGGAACTGTAATGAATGGACATTCGGTGCCACCCACATGAGGACAGGTTCCCTTTCGAGTCCCGTTCCTCTCAAGGTTTCATCCTCATACCATCTCAAGGAGCTTTTCCTTTCCACAGTCAACACTGTTTTACTCATCAGGGAGAAACTTCCAATTCTAAGGAAAAACTTATAGGCATTAAACATAAACTTTCTATTATACAACTTTATAACCACTTTATTTTTGTTAAGCTGCTTTGAGACAATGTGCATTGTTAAAAGCGCTACACAAATAAAAATGAATTTAAATGAATTTCTGCACTGTCTGCACAGGGATGGACATTTTTCCACATGTGGACCTGCTTCCCGGTTTCTCGCTCCTCAGATAATGTGGCCATTTTGGTCTTGTAATTCAAGTTGGCGAAAATGCATCAGACTAGTTTGGGAAGGAAAATGGTTTTCTTACATGCTGCTAATTACAATCAATAGACATTTACTGTATATGCAGTGTTTTTCGTTTACTCTTGCTTGGTTCCCATAACTATCTAAAGCCATCTCTGATGATACATGTGTGCTTTTAGCAGCACACGAATGCCAGTAAACCTCATACCACCTGCCAGACTGCCACAACAAGTGACATGTGTGAAGAAGTCGCTTAAGACGCTTCTTCTCAGACGTTGTTGCTGTTTAAAAACGTGTATCTGAGTTTTCAACCCCTTGCTACAACTTGCTTTTCTGGATTCTCAGCAAAAAAACTCAACGCAAGTAAAATCCTCCCATCAGAACCCCCTTTGAAGGAGAATACACACAATAAGGACATGTCAGGGGCACCTGACCTTTCGCAACATATATGGTTCTTTCCCAAACTATTACTACAAAATTGGAGGCACACAATTGTATAGGAGGTTTTCAAATGTGGTATCATTAAATTTTCCCTTCACTTGAAGTAGGAGACTCAAACCAGCATAAGTGTGTTCCTGTGCACAAAGCCAGCTTACAACAAGATGTGGTTTACATGATGTAGAGTGAAAGATCTTGAGTGTCCTGCTACAGAGCTTTGACCTTAGTCCTATTAAATACATTTAGGATAAATTACAATCAGAATCTGACTTTACAAATGCTCTTATAGCTAAATGAGCACAAATCTACACAAGCACACTCCAAAATCTTACAATACGTCTTCCCAGAAGAGTGAAGGTTATTATAACAGCAAATAGGGATTGAATGTGGAATGGTATTTTCTAAAAGCACATACCAATCTTATGGTCAATTGTCCACAAACATTTGTCCTAGTTTTATGTTTTATTTAGGTGAAATGCAGTAGGCAATTGCATTTATGCTTTTAATAGAATCCACTTGCAAAGACAAATGTGCTGTTTGCATGTACACTGTTGGCATCGAGCCAACATTTCAGTAAGGCCGATTTGAAAATGAGTCCAACTATCTTTAAATAGGTTTTACAATCTTCTATTTGGTTTATTGTAATCTTGAAATGCTTCATAAATTTGACGATGTTAAAGATAAATCAGCCTGCTAAGATCTTTATTTGCACTGAAGTCACACCGATACTGAGGTGCACGCTGCTGGGGCTGCCGCTGACTGCTTTTTCGCCTCCTGAAACCTTTCTTTAGTAGCCCTTAGAGCTAGGTCTGTAGCACGACAAAACTCTCGGACATCGTCAGTGCTCGTACTAGCTCCCTCATCCAACTCCCGAAGCAGGTCAGCCTAATACGCCTGTAGCACAGTCATAGTGTGCAGGCAGCCAGCGGCTTGACCCGCCGGCATGTAAGCCTTGCTCACCAAGGTCAAGAAAGTCCGAAGGGGCTTAGTGGGCAGTGCCGGGGCCTTGAGGGATGATGTATCACTCGGGGAGAGATCTCCTCAACCTCGGGCATTGTCCCATAACCACACTCATTCAGTCCTACCACATTAGCATATAAGGAGATATTGAGACTGAAGAGGCGGGCTGAGTATGGGCTTCAGGACCTGGACATCTCAGTGTGCATTGTGGGAGAGCGTATGGGTCGAGGAAAGGAACGCCACGACAGGACAGTTTCAGAATCAACAAAATTCCTTTATTTTATATTTTTACTCTGTGCTCAGTGCCTCAGTCACACGTTCTCCGGCACACACACCCCCACACATCCTCACGCTCTGCCTTAAATGCTCCATCGGATCACTGCAAGAGAGAAAACACTCATTAATCAGAATTCCATTCAGGTGAGGCATTCCTGTGTCTACCTGCTCTCGGCCTCGCCCTCCATTCACAAACCGCCCCCGCTGCCACATACATGTCTGGGGAAAAAAAGCGCTTGTCCAGCTTGCTCAACAGACGCTGTGTTTGTTTTTCATCCGGCCAAGTAATATCTAGCTTGGCGACAGCACGAGTCACCACCTCCAAAAGCTCTCCTTTTTTTTTACCATGCCTACCTGCTGAACAGACACACAGCGCTTCCTGATCAAACAGAAGCTAACGGTGTCTCCACTGCATGTGCTTTTTGCTTCCTGGTCATGACGTCACCCCACCAGTGATGTCGCGCCTTTCCGTTCGACGGATTAAACCCGTGATTCAGAGCGTGGACACGCTGAAGCGTTCCCAAAGCGTTGTCGGCGCAGCTCGAGTTCCCTCAGGGACTTTTGAGAAGAATACGATTTAAAACAGTAATATTATTAATCAGAAAGGTTATGAATCATTTCTATATGCATAGTATAACTGTGAACTACAGAGCTGTATAAGCAGTGCTACAGTAAGTGTGTTGAAAGGATCATCAGTCTTATTTCAGATTTTATTGCTGTCATTTTCAAGTGAAGCTATTGACAGCCTTTTAATTGCCTTTTTTTTTTTTTTTTTTTGCCAAGTGCAATAGAACACTGTCCATGCAAGATATTCTCTAGGCTTTTTTAGAATGTCCATGTGTTCGCAACCGAGATGCTTAATTTAATTTTGACTCCAGTGCGAAAAAAAAAGAAAGCTGAAATCTTGCTCTCTAGACCAGCTTTTTACTTCCTGGTGCCCTTATTCTGGATGGAATACTCTTTATAAACCACTCGCTGCCCCTGAGGATGGATGACTAGCCTCAAGATACATGTGACTGCTATGAAGGGCTCCAATTAAGAAGCATGAAGATGGACTTGGATTTTAATAATAGAATAGAATAGAATAGAATAGCCTTTATTTGTCACATATACATTACAGCTTAGTGAAATTCCTTCTTTGCATATTCCAGCTTGCTTGGAAGCTGGGGTCAGAGTGGAAGATCAGACGTGATACGGCGCCCCTGTAGCACAGAAGGTGAAGAGCCTTGCTCAATTAGCCAAGAGTGGCAGCTTGGCGATACCGGGGCTTGAACCCCAAACCTTCTACCTACCACTCCCCCAAATAATATGAACAGTTTGCTACAATGGCTTTGGACTACAATTTGTATTTAGGGGTTCATCAGTGACCAGTTGACAGTCTCAAAAATGATTAGAACTATAATTAATGAATATCCAGAGGTGGATGGGTTTTCTTTTGAGTCTGGTTCCTCAGATCACCTCAGGGAGTTTCCCCTCACCACTATGACCTCTGACCTGATTATTAGGGATTAAAATTATTGGATTTATGAATTTAAAATGTATACTTTTTTAAACTGTTTTGGGACTATTGCTTAAAGTGCTATATGAAATAAATCAAATTGGATTGAATATAGTCAGTAAAACTGATCTAATAGGAACAGTAGGAATAGGAATAGTCAAAAAAGAGAAACAGAATGTTTCAAATGTTAATTTATTGTAATTTAATTTTAACAAATACTTTATAAATATGACATCAATTTATTAATTTCTGTATCTATTTTAGGAGTCTGTCAGCGCATTTCAATACTATTTACTTTTCCATATTCTTTGCCAGCCGTCTCATCATCTGTGAAGTCTCAAACAGCGCTTGTCCAATGTGCCTGTCTCTGGCTGCTAGATGGTTTCGTGATCGTTCATGCTAAATGAGTTATCATGTGTGCATCGTAATATCGCAGTAAATGTATAGTTGTCTATGGATACTCAGGCTCTGCAGTTGTGTACCAAGCCTTAACTGATTAGTGGATTCATCACCACAGTCCCTGCACAATCATCCGATTCACCCTGTTTCTCGCCGCCGTCGTCGTCTGATAAATCAAATCCAGCGCCTCGAGTCTCTGTGTCACTTATAAAGAGTGATGTGACAAATAAGGCACCCTGCTTTGCAGTTCATCACACTGGAAGTCAATGATAAACAGTAATAGAAAAGAAAACACCACTGTCAAGCTGACAGTGAGAAAGCTATTTTTCATAAATGATGTGAGGCTCCAGATTTTAGCTGGATATCTTCAACTTATAGGCAGAGGAGCGGCTAGATTGTGCAGTTGGGTTACAGACAGTCTGTAAACAGGACTGTAAAAAAAGCTTTTTGGTAAAAAAAAAAAAAAAAAAGTCTTTGGTACCATTTTTCCCCTGTAGTAGATGATCTTTTCAACACTGACTTGTGCAAAAGGTTCTGCTAGAATGTGTGGTATAAACATATTAAAAACATTATTCATTTTGGTTAAAAATAAAATAATATTTAAAGTAACTATGTATCTGTAAGGGCATCCCTGAGAGTTTCTGTCGGAAATGGACTGGAACTGTGCAGCGATTCTTGAGAATGTAGACAAACTCAGGTGTGACCTTGTTCAGGGAGTAAAGTAATCTGTGCATGTGTTTTAGACATGATTTTCATTAGTTTCAACAACTCGTATCGTGAATTACTTGCAATCAACAGCCTTTTCTTGTACAAGGTGGCATCAGAAAGTTTCCAGATTTGCTCTGTTCAAAGGAAAGTCCCCATGCACAGCAATACAGCGCTCCAAGCGTTCCTGCTACTTCTGTAATGTGTCCCGGAATTTCACGTTTGCTCCTTGTTCTAACTTGCCATCCATGATGAAATTACAGACGTGGTCAGAACAGTACCAGTTTGCACCATTTGTCTCAAAACTTTTTGATTTTTACATCTAATTAATTGCAAGAGGGCTGGAGCACTTGCACTCGAATTTAGGCATCAGCAAGCAGTGTACAGTGTGAAAACACCTAAAACGACCTCTGGTTTGTTATTCAGGTGAGAACAGAAAAAGAATGAGCTGTTTTCATTAGTAATCCAAACTACAACCTCAACCACTTTCTGTCATGTAAAAATAGTAACAAAATAAAATATGAAAATACAGACTGTATTTAAAAAAAAAAAGAATCAATAACAGGCTGACTGATATTTTTATTTTTTTATTTTTCAATATCAGTACAACCACAAAATGTTTCCTTCATTCACCTGTACACTAACATTTTCTTTTTTGACTGGAAAAAAAAATACTTTTTCTCTTTATCGTTACAACGTGGTGAAAGTGCTAAAAAACACGTTTATTTGTTCATCATAAAGCATTCACGCACTCATCACACCAGCCTACGTAAAGATATTTAATTCTTATTAATTATTTAATTATTAGCAACAAATTTAAGAAATTCAGATTCATAATATACACACTTATAAATCTCACTGTTGGAACTGCTGTTTTTGCTGTGCTGTTAGAGAAAATGAATCAACACCTACTGACAAATTAAAAAACAGTGCTATGGGCAAACGTTTCAGGAGCTATTGCAGTACATTTATTAAACGCATTATATATACACTAGGGAAGCAGCTTTCCTCTCATGGAGAAGTAGCTACACGTTAACGTCTTGATTTTCCTCTCAAATCATTAAATACCTCTGCTGTCCATCATCTACTTTCCGCTTTGCTGATCCTTAAGTCAACACTCGCTCTATGGAAAACAGACCGCAAACTTATAAAGCAACAGACGCATGCTGAGCTGGAAAATAGGCAGGGATCTCGTTTTTCACTTTTAGTCCTTGTGCACATTTATGACAGGGAACGCATGGCGTGCAGAAAACTCATGCTGATTGGAGTCTCTCTTGCCAGTGGAGCTGAACTACACATCGTCCCTGAGACAACCTCCTGCCAGTCCCCCCTTCTCTTTCTCCTGTGTCTGATAAACCTGAGCTTTGATGAAGTGCCACAGCTCAGTATCAGCCTCTTTTGGCTCTCCACAGGCAGGATGTGAGCGCCAGTGTCTGGGGGGAAGGTGCTTGCCAATTTCTACTATGGGCCACTTGATGTAAATCTTAACCCTATCAAGCCTTCTGATTTTTTTGAGTGAATAGTTAATGTTCTTGTTACAATGGAAGAATATAATAATGGCATTAGTTACATTTCTATACATCTTATTTTAGCAACAAATTACTGTAATTACATAGCAACTATTGCTATTTTAGACCATTTCAGCTAAAGAGAAATCTACATGAACATGCACACACTCTATGGAGACAATATTTTCCAGCCATATATGCTTCTGCCCCAAACTGTGGATGTACACAATTGTATAGGATGCAATCAATGTGAACTGGGAGACTCAGTGAATGCTCACTGCACCACAGGCCTTCTCATGCTACATACATACATACATACATACATACATACATACAAAATATAGTGGAATATCTTCACAGAAGAGTGAAGGGTTACAAAACAGCAAATGGGGACTTATTGTGGAATCTGATGTTTCAAAGGCACATACAAATACTTAGGTCAGGTGTCTACTGTGTATTTGTTTACTGGTGCAACACTAATCCCTGCTTCCTCTATTCTGCATTTTCTAAAGAGGTCATGCCGTGATGTGTTTTTCTTTGGTCATGTGATATGAATTAGCAAGTTTTTAATTGAGGTTATATTTTCTGCATGTATGTATGTAAAGTCAGTGGGGAAAAAAGTGTAGTGTGACTGCATCTTAAACATTATCAAAAATTATAAAAACTGTACTATATAACAAATCAGCTTTAGAACCAAAAAACAATACACAACAAATGTTTGTGTAATTTTACTTGGAGAATCCCAAACACAATAATACCAAAAAAAAAAAAAAAACGGCAGAAAATGTTTTGCAGATTCTCAAAAAATATTTGCAAATCCAAGGAAGTAAAACCACCTGACACAAGTGTACACACGCTCAAAATCGCTGATGCAGGTTTAAAGACTGTATTGTAAATTGTAAACATTTACAGTTCTTTATAATAAATCTTTTCATACTGCATTTTATGATTTCTTTAACACACACACATGTGGATGGGATTGGTTTAGCAGGATTGAGTTGTATGAGATAATTGTGCTTTTATGCATCGTTTGAAAATGCTGCAGATATTGATAACGCTGCGATTGGCTTGTCAGTAGTGGAGGGATAGATTTTACCACTGCAGAGCAAGAGTAATTGCTTTAAAATATTAAAAAATGTGATTCTTTTTACATATTAATGTCAATAACATTGTCAGAGCCACTGCAGAACACACTAGAACTAGAATATTCAATAGCTTTATAGAAGTAAATACTTAATAAGTCAAACTTTTAATATGAAGGTACAACTAATGAATTGGGAAAAACAATATCTTTCCAAAAGTAAACTATTGGCTGTGCTAAAAGATCCACTCTATCCTGCATTCATATTTAATTTAATTCACTTTGTATTTGTAGAGCATTTTTAACAATGGACATTGCCTCGAAGCAGCTTTACAGATATAAATAGGTTATAAAGTTAGAATGTATAACGGTTCCCTGGTGGTCTAGTGGTTCGGATGCGGAGCTCTCACCGCTGCGGCCCAGGTTCGAGCCCCGGTCAGGGAACCAACCCCAGCCACTCTTTGTGCCCGTCCCAAGCCCGGATAAATGGGGAGGGTTGCGTTAGGAAGGGCAGCCAGCGTAAAAACATGTGCCAAATCAAACATGGGGATCATCAATACGGATGATCCGCTGTGGCGACCCCTAACGGGTGAAGCCAAAATAAAGTTTTATAAAGTTAGTATGTATAAATTTAGTGCCTGTAAGTTTGTTCCTTATAATTGTAAGATTATCCCTAATGAGGAAGCCAGTGGCGACTCTGGCAAAGAAAAACTCCCTGAGATGGTATGAAGAAGAAACCTTGAGAGGAACTTAAAGAATTAAAAGAGAACCCATCCTCGTTTGGGGGGCACCGAATATCCATTCATTACAGTTCCATCATTGTTGGGGTGTAAAGCCATGATATAATCATGTAAAAAAAAAAAAAAAAATCCAGTTACTAAGCAGGCTTGATATAACATACCTGTTGCTTGTGATGAGCTTTAAAGAACAACGTAAACCCCGATCATGTCAAATCGTCAACGGTAACATCTAGTTAATTAAGTAATCCATGTACCTATGATTGTTTCACAGGGAATATCAAATGCATAAGAATGTCAAATGCATTTACCACAGAGACTAATGTTCAGAAACACAAAGTAGAAACTTCAGCCTTGACATGTCTAAAGCAACCAATTTTACCTACATAAAGGCAAATATGTTTGATCTATAACAAGCAAATGAACTGCATTTCTGTAGATTTTCACAGCTTCACAAGTGAATATTGGATCGACAAATCTGAGACAGACCTACAGAATCAGAGAGCAAAATTTAATTGAATGCCTTTCAGGTAATTCTCTTCTCTCAAAAGTTCCACAGTGCAAGATATTGGCTCCCTGGCACCATGCCTTAGCTCCAGAAGCTGGGTTTTATAACTTGCTGGGAACACAGCCACAGTGGCCGATCCTCATTTAATCATAGGTCGCTGTGTGAGCTGCAACAAGTGTGTTAATCCCTTCCAAATCTGCTTAGTTTGGGCTCTTCCAGAATGCAGCCATCACTCTGACCTGCAGTCTCAATAACAGATTCACCCAGGCTTTCAGCCCACAGCTAGTGTTAGATTTTTTTTTTTTTGCAACAATTTGTGGAAATGTGAAAATATAACACAATCATAAATCAAATGACTACTATTGACAACTAAAACCCTCTGGTATTTATAACTCATAACTTTTATTTATAACTGAAATAACTATTATTCATAGCTCAAATATCTTTCAATCGTCACTCAAATAACTGCTATTCTAGTCAAATAAGCACGTCAGATTCCAATCCAGTCTCTATTAATAGCTCCAGTGATAGATAGATAGATAGATAGATAGATAGATAGATAGATAGATAGATAGATAGATAGATAGATAGATAGATAGATAGATATTGAGATAGATATTGAGATAGATATTGAGATAGAGTATTGATTCACATTTCTTTAATCCAATTTAATACTTTTAGGTTTTTAATTTATAACTCTCTTGTGAATCCAAAAAATATTGGTGCTGTGTCTGAATTTGTCTTATGGTGTACCAGGCACCAGGTACACCATTTACTTGTGATTTATTTTGTCTATATTTTGTCTATATAAGTATATATGTATATATTTTGTCTATATTTTGTCTATAAAAGACATTTATATCTTATATCTTACACAGTGTGTGTGTGTGTGTGTGTGTGTGTGTGTGTGTGTATACATGTGTGTGTGTGTGTGTGTGTGTGTGTGTGTGTGTGTATATATATATATATATATATATATATATATATATATATATATATATATATATATATATATATATATATATATATATAATGTATGTATATAGACAAAATACAGTGAAAGATTAATCATCAAGACAGACCCAATCTAAAAGCAATACACTACTCAATAAATGCTGATGAATTGTGAAACTGAAATATAAGGGAAGTGGATATAGTGTAGCTT
The DNA here is from genome assembly GCF_014805685.1 of Silurus meridionalis. Lineage (NCBI taxonomy): Eukaryota > Metazoa > Chordata > Actinopteri > Siluriformes > Siluridae > Silurus > Silurus meridionalis. Next base: position 22,634,449 of record NC_060891.1, on the reverse strand, counting down.
TGCTAATTGAAATGTCGAAGTTCTATTGATCTATTACCTGTTACTTAATTTCATATTATATAGACAGACAGACAGACAGACAGACACATGCACAATGTATAACAGCTTATATCATGAGTGCTGAATCTGTAAGGATAGAATTTCTGAGGATTTAAGCTTCCCTTTATCAAAAATATAAGCAATGGATTTTTATATTTAAGATACCAACCTGTGCGCTTCAGAAAATGTCAGACGAGTGAAAGTTTTAAAGCGTCTTTATTTACACTGATAAATGGCTCACACACAGCCATACAGAGAATAGCAGAGAGGCTTGTAGGTTAAATATAAACTACAGGCACTTATCCAGGATAAAAGCAAGGTAAAACATCCAAAAATAAAAGGCTTAAAAAGTCCAGGAAAAAAAAACATAGGCAAAGTGCATGACTAAAAAGGGCAAAAGAGCAAAAGCACAGTGAAGAGTCAAAAGGGCAAAAGAGCAAAGCAAAGAGAAAAAGCACAGAATATTGATAAACAGAAAAGATAGTAGTGTACACCTAGTAGTATAGGCTAGAATGAGCAAAGTAGACTTGGGATTGAGTTAGAGAAACTAGGGCTGCAAAATCAACATTTGCTTATTAGTTTGACTATGTTATGAAGCAAACTGTGGCACACTATGTTCCTTCGTTTAGACTGTTTTGAAAATGACCTTTCTAACACACATCTCCAAGTGTATTTTGTACGTTTTTAACCTGTCCCTGATGAGAGATGACCAACATGAAGCAACATGGTGAGATTAAATAGGATCCTAGGCCATACTGTGGATCAAAGATGGCCATTGTCACAGTCTTGTGACCGAAAACTGTTGGATGATCATCTCACTGTATTTGCTGACATGACCTATATCTACTGACTAGCCAATAAAATGTGACAGGAAATGACATATTTATCAACATGACATTGCTCATTTACAGTAAATACCATGGAGGCAATAAGAGTTCAAATGTATTGTGGCAGCAGAGATCTTGCTTAACGGTATTTCCACAGGCTTTGACCACAACTGCTTTGAGAAGGATACTGCATGGCAGCAAATAGTGGAGGAAATGAGGCTCCTGTACCTGTACAAACACAGTCCTTTTTGTTATTCATCTTGTTCTATTTGTTTTTTTTATGTCTAGCTCATGCTGATGACATTTTATATTAAATAGCACATGCTGATGATGTTTTATTCTTCTCTACTAACTTGCATCATAGCCTATGATTTAACAGGTATCATCATACAGTCTAACATTGCACAGTGCGATTTGGACTGACCTTATTCTCATTCTGTAGAAGGCATAAATGGGATGTATTTATATAGCACTACAATGATGGCCTCATGATATACAGAAACTACTTACAGCAATGAGTTCATGTGAATGATGTTATTATACAGATTATCCCTTACATATGTAAAGGTGTGCTATTGGGTGGTTACTTGCCTCTGCAACATGCATTAAAAGGCAGGATGAGCGCCGGTGCGGGCACGTGGACTGTTATTATCTAGGATTCTGCCTCTAGAACATGCTGTTATCCTGAATACACAGCTGACACAGCTGAGAAAACAACTTTTGTTATGTCGAGATCACGAGAAAGCAGGAAAGACAAAAAATAGAAGAATCCTCTCAGGACTACCGTAGTAGTACCATGATAATGATATATTTAAGACAGATTGTGTATATCTGGCCCACATCTCTGTACTGATAATGAAGCTGTTGGAGTTAACACCTTGTGCTGTTTTTTTTGTGCTATTGCTTATTTTTATCTTCTTATGGTCCCCTGGTGGTCTAGTGGTTAGGATGCGGTGCTCTCACCGCTGCGGCCCGGGTTCGATTCCCGGTCAGGAACCAACCCCAGCCACTCTTAGTGACGGTCCCAAGCCCGGATAAATGGGGAGGGTTGCGTTAGGAAGGGGATCCAGCGTAAAAACATGTGCCAAATCAAACATGCGGATGATCCGCTATGGCTGAAAGAAAGTTTATCTTCATAAAATTCTTCTTGTGCCTCGGTTCAATTATTAAAATTGCCATATTTACAATATGACACGCAAAATCATCTGTCTAGCCAAGTAAGATCATTAAGAAATGTATACAATAACTGTCTCACTCTGAATGCACCTGTGGGTATTGGTTTCTATGGTCATAGCTGTTTATAAGGCAGCACATTAATACAGAATTGTGATTAAACCGACCGGAGCTACATGTGTGTTTAGTGAAATTTTACCCTTCCCTTGGCCTTTGTTTTGATGTCTCATTTGCTTCCCATAGGAATTTGTCAGTATTTATGCTGTGACAGGTTGTCTGATAAACGGTGTAACCTGTTATCTAAGAATTCCATAGTAGCGCTAGTTGATTAAAATGCTAAATAAATAACCATTTATTTTTGTATATTAATCAATCTGGTCTATACAAAAAGGATTTGCGACCGAATGAGCTGCAGGTGAGATAAATCACTAAATGGCAGGGGAAGTGGGCGTGACTGTCGCCTGGAAATTCTGGATTCTCAGAGGATGTGGCAGCTGTGACATTTTTGTAATCCAAACAGCCTTCCTTGTTTGTGAAATAGCCAGTCGAGGACAATAAAGAGTTTATGACTGGAATAGTCATGAGCGTTACCTCCTTTCTCAATAATTCACATACAAAAAAACACACTTCCATAAATCCTCGTCAGGAATGCACTTTGAATGTTATACTGAAATATTCTGGTAATGATGATATTGACTGCAATTATTTAACACAGTAGTTCAAATGAATTATTATTATTTTTTATTTATTAAAATTAACTGTTTTCATTTATCTACTATACAGTCTGGATATAACAGTGTTGTAATATCAAAGTGGCATTTATCAGTGGATATGATTCATTAAAAGTAAAAATAAAAATAAAGGGGGAAAGACAAAGACATCATACACTTCTTCTTCTTGAGATCTTTAATAATTAAATACATATAATAATTAGGATGATAAAAAAAAATAATAATAATAAATAGTCACATTTCTGTAAGTGAGTCCTGTGTTTTTTTTGATCAAAATATCTTCTATTAATTTTTATTTACATTTTTTCCTATAATTAATAAAGCAAGTAATTAGCACTTGCATTAACCAGTTAGTGTTTATAGTATTAGTCAATATAGTTAATTTGAGAAAATTGACATGTAGCTAAAAAAGTTGAGTTCAGTCAATTTTAGAATGTGTAAGAATTGTTTATAAATTTTTTATTATTTTACATTTTTTATTTAATTTAAATAGATTTTTTTTAAACCAATGAGTGAAAAATGATGTATTAGGCAAGTGTACTTAATACATATTTCTGAACTGTGCAGTTACTTGCTATTGAGAGAAGTAATATAAAGTTATTATCTTACTAAAGCAGTTGTACATGTTGTATGAGTGTGTTTTTTACGTATTAGTGTTGATAAAAGTGTTGCTTTAAGATCATTCTCTTGCACACACATGAACATACACACAACTATATTTTAACCCAGCAATTTCCAATGCAGGTCACAGGCTCACTGCAGTTCCAACCTCGGCCTTGATTTGTTCTTTCTTATTCCACAAATATGTCTCCGAGCCTGGGATTTACCTCAGGCCTTACTTTGGCATTTGACGTTCATTTGGCATTTGAAAAGAAAAACATACTCTCTGCTCTCTGAAAAAAATGGAAACAGTCAAAGACTTTCTCCTAACCTGTACACTTCCAGATGATTTACATTTACGGAATGAAGCGCTTCGACTTGGACTTGCTGTCGTGGCGTTTGCTTCCGACGAGCTTTTAGAGCTTAGCGGAGCTGATGTGATTTCCAAGCTCTCTCTCTTTCTGATCTCTGCTGTCTATTGCATTAGAAGGAAAGGTCAGCAAATCGATTCGAATTCAGTGCAGCATTTTCACGATGGACAGTGGCTTTAGCTTGGAATATTCATTCTATTCATTCTCAGGGCTTTTTAATATAAACCTCATAAACCTATTATAACTCTCAGCTGGTAGGAATACAGTAAATGTAATATTTTTTGTTGTTTACTAGGGAGCCTCAACTCTGTCAGGCCTTTTAGGAGATTAAGCCTGTCTAAGCAACAGATGCAATGTTTTGATTTATTTATTTATTTATTTTCAAGAAAGAATGACATAATAAATTCTAAAAGATTATTATATTTTGCAAAAAGATTTTCCTAATTTATTTTAATTCCTTATTCTTTGCCTTTCCTTCTTTTTTGATTTTCTTCCCATTAGCTTCTTTAACTTTGTCATTTTTAATGAATTATTCATTTTCACTGTCCCTTTCCCTTTCTTTTCTGTTGTGTCCTTTTTCTGCTCCATACATTTCTCTTTCACTTTTTTTTTTTAAGTTCCTTTTCCTCTTCATTAACACTTCCTTTACTTCTCGTTTCTCTTTTCCTTTCCTTTCAAATGTATTTTCTTCTCCCTATTTTGTCTTTGACTTTCACATTACCTTCTACATCTCATCACTTCATTTTCACCTTCCCTTTTCATTGGTATATCATTTTCTGTTTGTTTCTTTAATATTTCTCTTTTAATTCCCGTAATCCTTCCGCTCACTTCATTTTTCAATCGTCATCCTGTTTCTTCGCATTTTCTTCTCTTTACCTTCCCCTTGTCTTTCTCTTCCTATTCCATATTCTTCATTTATTTTTTCTTCCTCTTATTCACTTTTCTAAATGCAATATTTAATTTCCATCTCTTTTCCATTTCTGTTAATTTTAGCATAATAATATAAATGAATTAACAACTTTTTACAGTGTCCATGTTAAAGCCCCTTAGTTTGTTCCAAAATCATGTTACATGTAATTAACCTCTGAACTCTTCAGCTATCTTGCAGCATAAATAAATTAAAGAATACTCATTTGAATTTTGTCTACTTTTAAAACTGTCATCACAGATTTTATAACTCCATCTCCCATTCCCTAAATGGTAAAAAAGTAATATTTGCTCATATAGTCATATTATATATATATATATATATATATATATATATATATATATATATATATATATATATATATATATATATATATATATATATATATGTGTGTGTGTGTGTGTGTGTGTGTGTGTGTGTGTATATATATATATATATATATATATATATATATATATATATATATATATATATATATATATATATATATATAATATATATAATATACACGTATATGTGTATATGTATGTATGTATGTATGTTCCCTGGTGGTCTAGTGGTTAGGATATGGCGCTCTCATCGCTGCAGCCCGGGTTCGATCCCCGGTCAGGGAACCAACCCCAGCCACTCTTAGCGCCGGTCCCAATCAAATATATATATATGTGAATAATCTGACTATATGAGCAATACAGTTTAGAAGCTTTGTTAATGAAGAACCATTATTATTAATTTAGAAACCATTAAAAAAAATCTGATTTCGAGACTCGCTGGAGCTGTTAATTGCTTTGGCTGTGAGCTGTATCACTCAATATGTTTTAGTATTTTCAGTTTCTAATTCTGCTTAAAGCCCACATGCATGTATCTATGTTTTAATTACTGACACAGGTTTGAATAATCAGATTTTTACGACAAAAAAAAAAAAAAGATTTAAGCACACTTCCATTCAATTATCAAACAAATTACAAACTGTAGTTTTAGTAAAGCAAGTCATACAGTAGCCATGATTTAAGAAAATCAATGCATCGTCAAATTGATCTATGAATACTACAGATGCTTGGTCAGGGGTAACAGGATTTCAACTTTCGAAGTACTGAATGTATTTATACAATTGTCTTTATGATTTGCAAATTAATTGACTTTTTTCTATTTATTGATTGATTGATTAATTGATTGACTTATTGATTGGCTTTTTGCAACACTATTAGCACCTGATTGGTTAAGAAAATGTACTTCTATGGCCACAGTGCATAAAAAGAATGAAAGAAAAGCTTTTTCAGAGAGAGAGAGAGAGAGAGAGAGAGAGTTTCAGGGCTTTTATTGAGTTGCCCTTTGAATTACTGCTATTTATTGCTGTTTACTTTTCTATTAGGCCAGACGTACTCATTGGACCAAAGGACAAAACATTTCATGAAGCATAATATATATGTGTGTGTGTGTGTGTGTGTGTGTGTGTGTGTGTGTGTGTGTGTGTGTGTGTGTGTGATCAGACTAATCTGATCTTACCTCTGTGATTGCTCTTGATATTTTCAGCATTCTTGTTGTTTGCACTTCATTCATCAAATAATTAGGTGGGGAGGGTGGAACAGTGGATCCCAAATCACAAACTGAGATCAGTTGCGAGTAGAACCCTGGGTTCCTGTTTGTGTGGAGTTTTGTATTTCTCTCCGCATCCCTGTGGGTTTCCTGTGGGTTCTCTGCTTTGATCATGCCTCCTAATACCTGGCTGGTAAATGGACAAGCTATGTTCTTACTTCTCACCAACTTTTCTAGGAAAATTAGCAGGATTTAATCAACAAAATGTCAACAAAATGGGCTCGAAATGGCAAATTAGGAAGTTTATATTTGTCTTTCCAAGCAAAAATAAAACAAATGCTCTCCTGGAACTTCCTGGGATATCATTTGCAGATTTATCATTTTTTTGTATTTTTTATAGTGTTCTTGTATGCAAAGGAAATTATGAATAGGATTTAAATGCTTAATATAATATTTTACACGTGTGGGTTTATAATATACTCATCAACACTGAATGGGCAACACAGCCTCAAGGAATGAAGGAATTATTTGAAGAATTAAAGGAAATTGTATCAGATATTAAGTTTATCTACCATAATTTCGGAATATTAAGCGCACCCATATATAAGCCGCACACACTAAATTTGACAAAGATTTTTATTTTAAACATAAATAAGCCGCAGGTGTCTACATTATAACTAATGAACTTTACACAGGCTTTAACGAAAGACAGTGTCTGTTACACGGTGTAACAGGTGAAATATGTTGTGGCTCCTTTAAGAGCAGAGCGGCATTTTGGGAATAGGCTGCCGCCGCATTTTTTTGTTATTTCTGCACGTGTGCAAGACTGAGGATTACGTCCTTATTATTTTCCAATGCTCATTTCTAAGTTTCTTTGACTAACCTGTAACGCTGTTGCCAAGAAAAATAAAAAAGCACAAGTTTTGGAAACCTGTCTGTGCTTATATGATTTCTGTTGCAACTGGAGTTAGCGAGCATTTCCTTAACCCAGACTCAACGCGCTACAACGGCTTCCCGCTTTCAAGCGGGAAAAACCAAGGAAAATTGATTAAATAAGCCGCTTCGTTGTTTAAGCCGCAGGGTTCAAAACTTGGGAAAAAAGTAGCTGCTTATAGTCCAAAAAATACGGTATTTGTTTAATTCTTGCTCATTTCCCAAGCAATCATTTGCTGTTAGTGGTGGCACAGTGGCTCAACTCAAGAGCAACTCAAGAACTTGGAGGATTGATTCTGAATGTAATTAATATCAACAGTCACTGACTACTGTGGCTTGGGACCACAGGTTGCATGAAAAGATCTGCATTTACGCACCTATTACAACACACCTCAACAAAGTAATTACAAAATTGCAAACGGTGCCACCCAGATGA